>NC_041395.2:290124329-290279329 GCF_900747795.2 Erpetoichthys calabaricus
TTTATACAGGCTGGCTGGGATTGCACCACCCCATATGCGACGAGAAAGTAGTTTAAGAGTAGAAAGGCTCAAGCAACTGATGGACTCCAGACACCCACTTCACCATCACCAGGAGGTAAATCGCCGACTACCTTCTCGTCGGAGTTTTTCCACAGTGGAACCACTTAATCCAAAGCAGTCCACAAAACATACGCTCAAGAGGTGGCGAGAGACTGACTGTAGCCATCCCAGTGAAGCTCTTCCTACACCTCAAGAGCATCTACCCAATGGAACATCCCTCTCTAGGAAAGACTGGGTCGCGCTTGACCAAGCTAGGTCAAAGGTGGGCAAAACAAGGGACAGCCTATATAGATGGGGCCTCACAACAAGTTCTGAATGTCCCTGTGGTGAGCCCACCCAAACAATGGACCACATTCTCCATGAATGTTCCAGAGGCCGTTCATGTACTGATGAATGATCTTAAGGATGCTAATGACGCTGCTCTTACCTGGATATGGCAGTGGCATGCTAAAATATGATGATGAACATACTCGTATAGCACATGCTTTTTCATTGAACAGCAAGACAGATAGAAATACATTTACATAGTTGCAGTGTTTCACATAGTAGGACCAACAAGTCTGAATGAGTGTTTTCCATGATTCGAATAAAGGTCCAAATATATCAACTTTTAATGCTGTAAACAATTTATGTAGGGTATTGGAAAACAGTTAATAATGATTCCAGAAAATAGTGATTTGTGTAGTATGTATAAACTCTCAAGAGGTTTTTTCTTTACCTTTGGCATGTTACAAATTGTTGCAGTGATTGTTGATGCATATGTTTAGTTGCATGATGGCATCAATGTCTTGTGACTCTAGTCTACAATAAATAAATACTGTAGAACAAGTAAATGTTTATGAAACCCAAAATATCAATCAATTGTTGCTGGTGTATTTGCAGTATTTCAGTGAAGAGTATATTATATGTTCTAAAACAAGCACAATAAGCAAGTTGTGAAAAATGATTGTATTAAATCCAGACTTTTATAAAGAGTACAAACACAAGAAACAAATCTTCTTATGTGCTTCTTTTGTGCTATTTGTATTCTGAATGCTTAAACAGATTAAAGTGCCATTGCAATTGCTGCAGTTATAGTCATATTTTGGATTTCAGTTGTATGACCACAATTCAAAATTATAAAAATTCTTCATAAAGTGTAAATGTCTCATGTATTTTTAACAGTCTGATTGTATGATGAATGTCTTGATTTTATAATGATAAGGATTTGCCAGGCTTTTGTTGTAATGTAATATAACCATCATCAGCATTTGCTTTGTTGTTGTGAAAACCAATGAAACCAATGAAAATTACTATAAAAATTATGCTTTTAATTAGTTTTATCAAAGTCAGAGTGAACTTTATTGTCATCTCAACCATATACTGCACAAGTATACAGTATGCGAAGCTCAAGGTCCACAGTATAACAACATGAAGTGCAAATAATAAATTAAAAGTAGAATTAAAATTTAAATTTAAAATTAAAACACAAACAAGACCAGACATTGTGCAAAGACAAGACAAAGAAGTAGCAGCAATATTGACATGTAGTTAGCAATATGAACATTGATGCAATGTATGGTATTTGCAATCTAGATACATAAATATAGTCAATAGATATGTAATATAATAAGTAAATAATAAATAATAGATATAGATAATACAGAAATTAACAGTGTATGATAATAATTGTTTAAGACATGTGTAAACAATGACAGGTCAGAATGTTTCACAGCAGAAGGATATCAAGAGTGTCAAAATACTTAAAGGTCAGTATGAGATTTTCTGTTCTTTTCTACATGCACACTCGTCTTTGCAGGAAAGTGGCTCGCATGTATAAAAGTTCTGTTTTTAGAGGTGGTTCAGGCAGTGTGGAAGATCGCAGGTGGCAGCCTGGTGTTAAGGAGTCTGACAGCTTGGTGGTAAAAACTATCCTGCAGCCTGGCAGATCTGGCTGTGATGCTGCTGTATCTTCTCTTGGATGGCAGAAGTGTGAAAAGTCCATGTGAGGGGTGTAAGGGGTCCTGCATAATGCTGCAGGCCTTGCGGACACTGTGTTTGTAAAATATTTCCTGTAGGGAAGGGAGAGGCACTCCAATAATGTTCTCTGCTGTCTTCACTATCCTTTGCAGGCGCTTGCGGTCGGATATGTTGCAGTTGCCATACCAGACAGTGATGCAGCTGTTCAGAAAACTCTCAATGGTGCCTCTGTAGAACATGGCGAGGATGGAAGGGGGGAAGATTTGCTCGCTTCAGCCACCTCAGAAAGTGTAGTCTCTGCTAGGCTTTCTTGATTAGTGACGAGGTGTTATGCATCCACGTAAGTTCCTCAGTTATGTGCACACAGAGGAACTTGGTACTCCTAACAGTCTCCACATCTAAACTGTTGATGCTGAGTGGGATGTGGGCAGGATGTGATTTTCTGAAGTCCATGATTATCTCTTTTGTCTTGTCGACATTGAGAGATAGATGCAGACAGCAGTTCCACCTCATCTCTGTATGCTGTTTCATCATCCCTGCTTATCAGTCCCAGCACCGTCATATCATCCGCAAACTTGATGATGTGGTTGGTGTTGTGCATGGCTGTGCAGTCGTGAGTCAGCAGGGTGAAGAGCAGTGGACTAAGCACGCAGCCCTGTGGTGCTCCAGTGCTCAGTGTGATGCTGCTGGAAGTGTTGCAGCCCATCCAAACTGACTGGGGCCTCTCTGTCAAGAAGTCCAGGATCCAATGGCAGAGGGTGGTGTTCAGGCCCAACCTGCTCAGTTTTACAACCAGCTTTGGTGGGATGATTGTGTTGAAGGCAGAGCTAAAGTCTATGAATAGCATCCTGACATATGTGTCTTTTTTATCCAGATGTGTCAGGGAGAGGTGAAGGGAAGAGCATATGGCATCCTCAGTTGACCTGTTTGAGCGGAATGCAAACTGAAGAGGGTCAAGGGAGTGTGCAACAAGCTGTAGGCTATACAAAATTTATTCTGACTAAAATGCTAAATACCTTATTAGAGATGGTACAATGCCACTTTTAATTTTCCATTACTGATAACCATATAGAAATACTGAGTATCTGGCCATACTAAGATCAATCTGGTATAGCTTTACATGAGTTATTTGTCTTAATGCAGCTCATTTAAAATGGTGGTCTAAAAACTGCTCAAATAAGCTCTCTGCCATCCTACAGGAAAAAAGCAACTACATGACTTCTACATAACTGCTACCTTACTTTATTCATTTGAATTGTGCTTCAAAAGCACAATGAGATCAAAATAGGTATGAGGCTGTGGTGAACCCTGTGTATTTTGTTGAAATGAAAATGATCAAAATGTCTATTGAAGCCCAGGGACGTCCTTCATGGATAGGCGTCAAAAAGGGACTGGGTCAAGATGGTGGCATATCTGGTTTTAAACAACTGAGGCAGGAAAGGGCAGGTACAGGATGGAGAATGACGGAAGTGGCTTCAGAGGTGGTAAGACTATCAATCTGCTGTTCTGCAGATGGGGGATGAGAAAAAGCAACGCCAACCCCTTTTTTAGGGTATTTACCATTACCAGAGCCCTTAAGATATTTCCCCAGTGCACATGCGTGACACACCATATTATCAGATTTTTAAAGAATTGTAATAATTCTATTTTAAAAATTATAAGTGTTCAGTATGATAATTAAAATATGTAATATTCAGAAATGCCATGAGGAAAAAGATCAATATACTCTGTATTACATAATATTAGCGGAGTAGAATATTCTGTTCAGCAAGGGAAGTGCTGCTGAGTTTTCTATTTAATAATTAAATAAACTAATTATATGCAGTACTTAGGGTTGCTGTCTCTGCACATGTGGTGAAATCAAGTCAGTATTTGTAATTTAGTAATTAGTAGTAGTAATAATTTAGTATTAGTAATTTAATAAGCTACTTCTCCTATCATTGTAAAGTGGGGCATTTTGCCACAACCCATATATTTGACTCAGTAGAGAGCTGTGCAGGTTTTCTCTTTTTAATTGTATGTATTCTTCTGCTATTTTTAAGCTATAACTACATTCAAAGAGAACATTATATGAAATTCAGTAGAATATGAAATTAGAACTGCCAGTTTGCATGTGTTAATTTTTTGATTTCTTGTAGTCTCTACATTTTGAATCTTATTTGGACATCTGGTAGGTGAAAGTATCTGGTAGACACCACAACATTTTGGTGAACACTTGTTGTAAATGTCAAGAAGAGCAGAATTAAACATAGTAAGCATGTTTGTTGTCATGCTGTTGATAAAAGCCTCAGTAAGAGAGGTGTTTGTTTTGCCATATCAGAAAGGAACACTGTGTGTTGACTCAGAGAGTATGTTTTAAGACAGTCTGGTTGCTGAGTAAATGGGGTTTTCAATAAACAAAATGTATAGGGCAGTTACTTTGCAATGGTCTGGCATCCTATTTGGATTTGGTTCCTATCTTGGGCACAGTGCTGCTGAAATGGGAAATCCCCCGATCTTGAATTGGTTTATTCAAGTTTAAGAAATTTCACATTGCTTTGTTTTCCTTACTTTGTTTTTTGTGGAACATACATATATACCTAAAAAGAAAACAAATGAGAGGTGTGCTTGCTATAACTGTCACATATCCTAAAAAATGCCTAGTGAGGGATACTGAGGTCTGGTTGTCATATATCAGTTGCTCCGTGGTTATGCTTCCAAGGTCAATACTTATAAATGGTATGTTGGAATTAGATGGTTGTTGTGACAATTTAGAAAGCAGTACAACATACTGACACCAGATGTTTTTTGTCAACTCTGAGTTGGCTCTGGGTGTTTTGAACACCACTTTAGTGTTTGGTTACTCTTAACCTTTCTTATTTATGAAAGAATGTTTTGTTATGTTGCACATGCAGAAAAGTCAGAAGCCTATTTTAGTGAGGATGCCTGGGAAGTGAGGAACTCAAGTGGAGGTGCAATATTGAAATTACTTTCTTATTGCTTTGTCTTTTTTCCTTTCTGTTACTACACATATGGCATTTTCTCTTCACAGCTCCATAGCAGGTGGTACTTCGAAAGCTCTATGTGCTTTGGGGAAATGCTTTAGAGTTTTTTTTTTGTGAGAAAAATTAATGTTGATAAACCATAACTTTTTTATGTTGCTTTGATTAGTAGTCTAGGAATACAGCTCGTAAACTTTCCTGTTTATGGCTTTATAGTTAAACTCGGTTCTGTACATTCATAATGGTCACAAGATCACCCTCACCCATCTATAATTTAGAAGTATTTTAGATTTCTGAACAAAGACTTTCTACTCAAAAATCTTGACTCTTTCTAACCTGAAATTATTAAATCCGTGTACGTCACTGTAATTTCTTCCTTTCATTCATTACACCTAAAACTGACCTTGTTACAGAGTAATTCCTATTTACTCTGTGTAATGCCTTTGTACTCAGTGTGCATTGTTTTCACATTTTGGTTTTAAATAAAATCGACATATTCCAATTTAAAGACTGGTGCTTTTTTAAAATGTACATTTTTAAAGTTTATTCTAAAGTTTCTTGCAACAAATAATACTTTTTGTATCATTGCTTGAGTAGCTTTTTAGATTTAATGATTGCACTTCAAAAGGTATATTATTTGATTTTAAGAGCTACATTACAGTGTACTAATTACAAATCAGTAAGAAATACAGCATTACGTCATATTGAGATTAGACTGTATATCCTTTTTTTGCCCATCTAGAGAACAGAGATTTAATATGGAGTAATCAATAAAATATACAAAAATATACAAAGGTAACAAGTTATTCTAACATGCTTAACTGAGGACATCATTAATAAATGCCTGCTAAATTCTAAAGTTTCTGTAGCAAGCTGGTTTTTATTGGATTTTTGTTTAAAAAAAGTTTCCTTCAGAAATGCAAACAGAAATTTGAAATACATGTAAGGAAACCTTCTTGATTTAGAATCTTTAGTGGGAATACATTTGATGCCATGAGGTGACAAGCTCTCAACAGTGGAAGCAAAATCAGTACCACTACGTGGAATGTTAGAACCATGTACAAATGTAGAAAGTACAACACAAGTTGCCAAAGAAATGGAAAATTACAATCTTACCATTTTTTAGAAGAGCTGTACTAAACTTACTGATGAGTAAGATAACCTATACAGCATAAATGGTAAAACATGCCAGCTGAATACTTTGTGGGGTGAATTGCTATGTTTCAATGATTTGTTGCTCATTCACTGCTACTGTGCTTTGAAACAAGAAAAGGGACAAAAAGCAAATAATCAAGTAAATTAAGATGAAGCAGAAATAGAGCACTCCTGACTAATCCTACATATCTATCTGCATTTTACAGGCATATAAAACAGACATTGTGCATTTCTGACCTAACATACAGGAAGCAAAAATAGGCTACCTAATTAGTTCTTCTGCTATTTTCTAATGGAGAAGAGTTAAACCAGTCTTTGACATAATGTGCCCTAAGAAAATTAACCTTTTTCTTTGCAGTATCTTTTAGTGTTTCGTGTAATACTAGGTACACATACAAAATGTAATTGTAATTAAAGAATTGTTTTTATATGTTATATTTTTAATTCCTGCTCTATATGATGTTGAAGTTATTCAGTATGGTTACCCTTCAAATTTGTAACACGTTCCTGTTCATTTATATGTCAAATATATTGATGTCTTTTTGTTTACAGTTATTTATTACTTATTATAGTTACTTTATAATATTTTCATTTGAATATAATATTTTCAATTTGAAGCAAGCATATTCTATGCACACTATGTACATTTGTGTTTGTTTTTTCTACCTCCTACAATATACTATAGAATGACTAAAATAAAGAAAACATACTGTATATACAAAAGAGCTTCCTTTTTTAAAAACACATGCTAAATAGTTTTCATTGATACTTTATTTTTTTTCTTGAAGGACTGTAAGGTCCTGGTGCATTTTTATTTTTTAATTTATTTTCTATTTAGCTATGATTGCTCAAGTATAAAATGTGATTGAAATATTGTACAAACACTGTCTCATGCAAATTTTTTTTCAGACGGAGTGCTTCAATCACATCCGATTTCTGCAGAGGTTCAATGAAACTCATTTGTACATCTGTGGGACCTATGCCTTTCACCCTCTCTGCACATACATAGTATGAACCATTTTTCTAAATTATTATGTAAATTATTTGTTTTTTCCATGAATTCCATGAAAGTTCAGTATTAATTAAAAAAAATGTTTCTATATAAAACAATATATTGTTAAAATGTGTGTGTGTATACTATGTGTGTATGTGTGTGTGTGTGTATATGTGTCTGTATATATGTAATATATATATTTACTCTCTCTATCCCTCTCCCTCTCCCTCTCTGTCTCTCTCTATGTATATAATATGGTGTGACAAGAAGAGACATGAGACATGGCAAAGGTTTGGGGCAGCCACCCGTATAATCTAAATCCTGGCTGCAAAAAGTAAAAGTTGAATGCAAGTCAAGTTTACAAGACAGAGTCCAAAACAGAACTGAATTCCAGAGGAAGGGAGTGAAGCTTTATAGGAAGTCTGGGGGAAGTGATGTCGTCCTCTGGGCCGGAAGTGACGTGTCCCGAGTTGAGGCAGTGGCTCCTGATGGGATTTCCCGGGAAAGGTCTGCAGGAAACTTAGAAAGAGCGTTAGTGCACCCCGCCACCCCCTGGGCAAATGTGTTACCATTATTCTCCAAGCCCTTCAGCTGCTTCCTATTCACACGTGTGTCACAATGGTAAGGCTTTAGGTTAAGTTACTGCAAAAATGCATCTATTACTGATTTACTGTTATATAACAAGACCCTAAAAAAAGGCTTCTTTTGGTGTTCATAACATTTGCTAAGAATCAGTAATATGGTTATTCATCTGGGTAATGTTTGCCTATTAAAATAACTTCCCTTTGGAACAGCCAGAGGTGGCTTAAGTGACACATATATCTTTTGATATTGCATACTTCAGTATAAGACCTGTGAATCCTTCCTATTCATACGTAAATTTACCAGCTTATCAAATGTCACATTGCACAGGTATGATTAGCCACTTTACTGATGCTTTGTAAGTGTTGTGAACACCAAAAGAAAGGCTTTCTTAAGGTTTTGTTATGTAACAGTAAATGAGTAATAGATGGATTTTTACAGGACCTAAACTAAAGTGTTACCATATCTAGAGCTGTCACAATACCCTAATTTCAAACTTTGATGTGATACTTAGAAAGGTATTTAACATTTGATTCCATTTTCTATGCCCAAAACAGTATATAATGTAACTCATTAAAAATATATTTAAATAAATTCGCTGTTCTGTATGCATTAAAATCTTCATATTAATGAAAACAAATAATAGAATTTAAGTCCTTAAATGCCAGTACTTCAAATAGTGAAACCTTTTGTAAGAGTAAAGTTCTGTAAATAATAAAAAGTGAAGTAGTTTCAATCCAGTAAATAGTTTTTTTTTACATTGATGAAGGCAAATACTGTTACTGAGGTTGTACAATGAAATATTAAATGTTAACTGAATGTTTTTTGCAAACTTTTGTAAACTGTACACAAAATATTAAAACAAACATTCAAGTAATTAGAAAAATAATATGGTCTTTTGTAAAGAATTGTTCAGAAAAAGTAACACACAAACAGACCACTATACTTAAAGGATTTGCATAAATGCAAACAGACCACATTGCATTTTTGTGCAAATAAACACGTTGTCTTGGTAACTTCCTAATATCGTGTAAGAAAGACTTGCATGTTATCATGTACTTCCGTGAGAGGTGCTCTTGTTGGGCTGCAAATGAGCCCTGATGTGAAAAATACATGCTCTAATGCACAGCTGGAAGTCTATGAGCACATGGAGGAGTAGCGCCACTGTTTATACAGTTGAGCACTGAAAACTTATAGTTCCCTTCATTATATATTAAATGTAATGAAATATAATTTTGAAGTCACACATTTCTAAACATATCAGTTTATACCATAATGTACAAATAAGATACCTCCCAAACTTTTTTGTATTGACTCGCTTGCAAATCTTGTTTACGGGTTTCCATGCATTTTGTGTTTTTCTGTCCCTATTTGATAGAAAGCCAATGAGTTTCCAGACGTAACTCTGGCTGTCCTCTTTGTCAGTTAAGTATGCTGGTGAAAGCTCCAATGCTGCTGAAGTTGCCATCTTATTAACTCCTCTGAGAGGATGGAAATATGGGCTGTAGCTTGAACCATGGCAAAATGGAAGTAGGCTGTAGAATCGATACCATTTTCAAATGTTAAAATAGATACATATCTTTGTTTTGATACTTTTTATATATATACGGTATATGCACCAGTAAATTTGTCCACTTCTGTGTGTGTATATTGTGAAATGAATAGCTTTGACACACACAAAAAGGTGTGGGGCAGCCACCCATATATTGTCCTTGGCTGCAAAAGGGCTTCGAAAGAGCACTTATGTGCATGGCTTTGAGTCCTGAACTGAACCGAAGAGGTTATAAAAAGATGGCAGCTTTGTAAGCTGAAAGGCGGAAATGATGTGATTTGGCCGGAACCGAAAGTGACATCAGTCTGGGCGCCGGAACCAGAAGTGATGTTGAATCAGGCAGGTTTTCCAGTATTTGGCCTGCATAGATAACAGTGGTACGTTTAGTGCACTCCAACCACCCCCTGGCCTGGCGGGTAATTACCTCCACTTGGTCCACTCAGCTCCCTCCTAGTCGCACGTGTGTGACAATATATATAACATGCCTGATTTTATTGGAGTGAGCTGCAGACTTGTCAAACCTGCTGTGAATGTCGCATTATGCTACTGCCTCCAACTTGTTAAGATTATGTAAATGAAAGGTGCATGTGACTGTGTTCTATACTATGCTGTGATTTTTTTCTTGACCAGTTTCAGCATGTACTGTTAAGAAAGATTAATGCCCTAAATGGTGCCTTGAGGCCACTCTATGTCACATTAGTTGACTTTTCCAGTAATTTTCATTCGTGGTCTTTTGTGAAACCGGCCCTTCTGTCATGCCATCTTCATGGCATTCTTTTTTTAGCTAAATCTCATACACAGGTACAACTATGAAAAAGGCACACTTTCTTTATTATGTCCATTTCACATATGAGCACTGCTTGTATGTGTCAAGAGATGCTTACATAATGTGTTCCAGTGATATGTGGGAAGTTATCTTGTCATTAATTTATACATGAACTTGAGCTTGTAAATAAAGGTATTTATCTCAGAAAGATTAGTTCATTTGACAAAATGTGCAGCCAACTGTCCAAAAATGTTTATGGAATTAGTACAATAATAATGTTGTGAACTAAAATTGATTATGGCCAGTAGGTATGCTGCCTTTTTTAACATATTGTGTTCTTGGGCGGCAAGTAATTTTTTAGCTTTCTCGCAGCTCCAGAGATCTTGGTTTTCATTACTGGCTTGTTTTGTTTAGTCCGTCCAAAACATGTACATTATCCCAGTGTCTGTTTTCTAGATTTTCTCTAGATACTTGTATAGCCAAATCCCAAAAATGTGACTGTATATTGGACGTTGTATATGAGTATGTCTGATGATGTTATACTCTTTGGCTATTCCTTGAAGGTTGGCAGGCACATATGATTTAATGGTCCTCTAACCTGCAGGGAAAAGTCTGGGGGTTGGTGGCAGATTTGGCACTCCATCCACCATAAAAAAACCTCACACTGTTCCATTCAATCTGAACTAGTGTGATGCTGAGGTGTCACCCACGGCTGCACTTGGGTCCTAATCTGGGATCCTGAGTTGCTTTGTCATGTGGTGGGTGCAGCAATGTGCTGTATCAGTGTGTACTCCTAAACTCCCACTCCTCCGTCTAAGCCTCTGATTTGAGCTTTGCAGAATGGAATGCATTTTTATGGCTTGTTTTTGAAAGTTCCTAATGCACTAATTGAACTTAACAAGGAAAACCAAAGATGCTTATAGTAGCTAATGATTTAACAGATTACTTTTATCATTGACAGTCTTTTAATGTTAACTGATCAATGAGGATGATTTACAAGCAACATGTGTCTTCTATTTTACAATGTTCTATTAATATTTTATCATTTTTTTTACTTTTTTCCCCCCTTATTCATCTTTAATCAATTTCATTGTTTTATTTACCTAAAGGAACTATAAATGATTTTCTGCAAATGCCAGTTTCATTAACTCAACTTATTCTTCTTCGACTTATTTATTCAAAGGACAAGAAAGAGTTTCGCCTCTCTTCTCAGTTTGAGGAAGGGAAGGAGAAGTGTCCCTATGACCCAACCATTGGATATACAGGACTCTTTGTTGGTAAGGCTGTGCTTACCTTTCTCTTAACCACTTGTGTTCCTTTTAGTGTACTTAATACGTTTTGTATAATGTTTTTCTTGATTTTTTAATCAAGAAAAAAATCTTTAAATACTTTAATAAATATAAAGTTTATTTTATATGCAGTGCATCCGGAAAGTATTCACAGCGCATCACTTTTTCCACATTTTGTTATGTTACAGCCTTATTCCAAAATGGATTAAATTTATTTTTTTCCTCAGAATTCTACACACAACACCCCATAATGACAATGTGAAAAAAAGTTTACTTGAGGTTTTTGCAAATTTATTAAAAATAAAAAAATTGAGAAAGCACATGTACATAAGTATTCATAGCCTTTGCCATGAAGCTCAAAATTGTTTCTGCAGCTTCATTGGAGTCCACCTGTGGTAAATTCACTTGATTGGACATGATTTGGAAAGGCACACACCTGTCTATATAAGGTCCCACAGTTGACATTTCATGTCAGAGCACAAACCAAGCATGAAGTCAAAGGAATTGTCTGTAGACCTCCGAGACAGGATTGTCTCGAGGAACAAATCTGGGGAAGGTTACAGAAAAATTTCTGCTGCTTTGAAAGTCCCAATGAGCACAGTGGCCTCCATCATCCGTAAGTGGAAGAAGTTCGAAACCACCAGGACTCTTCGTAGAGCTGGCCGGCCATCTAAACTGAGCGATCTGGGGAGAAGGGCCTTAGTCAGGGAGGTGACCAAGAACCCGATGGTCACTCTGTCAGAGCTCCAGAGGTCCTCTGTGGAGAGAAGGACAACCTTCCAGAAGGACAACCATCTCTGCAGCAATCCATCAATCAGGCCTGTATGGTAGAGTGGCCAGACGGAAGCCACTCCTTAGTAAAAGGCACATGGCAGCCCGCCTGGAGTTTGCCAAAAGGCACCTGAAGGACTCTCAGACCATGAGAAAGAAAATTCTCTGGTCTGATGAGACAAAGATTGAACTCTTTGGTGTGAATGCCAAGTGTCACATTTGGGGAAAACCTGGCACCATCCCTACAGTGAAGCATGGTGGTGGCAGCATCATGCTGTGGGGATGTTTTTCAGCGGCAGGAACTGGGAGACTAGCCAGGATAAAGGGAAAGATGACTGCAGCAATGTACAGACACATCCTGGATGAAAACCTGTTCCAGAGCGCTCCTGACCTCAGACTGAGGTGACGGTTCATCTTTCAGCAGGACAATGACCCTAAGCACACAGCCAAGATATCAAAGGAGTGGCTTCAGGACAACTCTGTGAATGTCCTTGAGTGGCCCAGCCAGAGCCCAGACTTGAATCCGATTGAACATCTCTGGAGAGATCTTAAAATGGCTGTGCACCGACGCTTCCCATCCAACCTGATGGAACTTGAGAGGTGCTGCAAAGAGGAATGGGCGAAACTGGCCAAGGATAGGTGTGCCAAGCTTGTGGCATCATATTCAACAAGACTTGAGGCTGTAATTGCTGCCAAAGGTGCATCGACAAAGTATTGAGCAAAGGCTGTGAATACTTATGTACATGTGATTTCTCAGTTTTTTTATTTTTAATAAATTTGCAAAAACCTCAAGTAAACTTTTTTCACGTTGTCATTATGGGGTAGTCTTTTGTGTTTCTTTTTGGTGCCTTACAACATGTGGACAGATTTTGAGAAAATATTGCATTAAACGTAGCTTAACACTTAAAACATGTTATAGTTACTTCTCAGATTTGAATATACTAAATACATATTTTTAAAATTAACATTCCCAAACATTTTGTCCATTTGTTTAGCATAGCTCAGCCGAAACTAAGAACCAAAGAGATTAAAATACAAGTCATTGAGAGAATGCAGCAATTTCGAATGTAAAGAATGTAATATTTGTAACAGATACTTTAAAATATGCCCTTTGTAATCCTTAAAAAATAGACAAGAATATTATTTCAAAGGATAATGTCACATAATACTGTCATTTTTAAGTTATTATTAAGCAGTCAAAAAAAGTCATTTGGTACACTTTACAAGTGTATCCTGACAATAGTCAGAACTATGATCTATGTATTTATTAATATGGATGTCCATGCAGCATTGTACCTACATTTCTTTCTCTGTTTTTGATAATCGCTAATTTTTATTAATTATAACATTCTTTAATTAAATTAACCAATGATTTGGTCTGTAGTACCTTATATAAAGTGTTTTTTTATTTCTTTGCCAGATGGGGAAATGTATACTGCAACACAATATGATTTTCATAATGTTCCTGATATTAGAAGAAATTTTCCTTCTCCTGTGCTGAAGACTGAGACGATTCCAACACGCTGGTTGTATGGTTAGCATTTTACAATTATGCTCTTTGTAAATAACTTTAGTTTCACTTCAGTGTCATGACTTACATAGTACTTAATAAAAAGGTGTAATACTTTGTATTATGGTGGTTATTCAGTTAACCATATTTTACCTCTGTTTTTTCTACTGGTGTAGCCTTTGAGATGTATTTTAATTATGTGTCTGTTGGAGATTTCTTATTATAGAATAAAAATGTAAAAATTCTGTTAAGATATGGTAGTCAGTGTGAAGTAGTGAGTAAGATTTTTAAACTTCAAACCCTGAGTTTGTGGATTCATATCCCACTACTCCCACTACTCACTTGCCTAAGCTCCAATTAAGAAATGTAAACCATCGCATCTGAAGTGTTTTAAGTCGCCTTGGAAAAAGGTTTCACACAAATATTAATAATAATATCACTGTATTTCTGAATTCTTTGATTGTTATTTACATTTGTGCATTCTATTATTTCTTTCATGTAAATGAATATACGAACTTCATAAAGTTGGCTTACCCTGCTTGTCAATTTCCATTTAACAACTCATTTCCTTGCCTCGCTTAGTCCATTACAGAGTTATTGTGGAGATGGAACATACCATGGACAGGATATCAATCCATCTCAGAGCATAGTCACAACATACTTTCACTCAGTTATACTAAGCTAATTTAGAGTCACTAATTAGACTTAACACAATTAACACATATTGGAAATATGAGAGAAAAAACAATTACCCAAAGAATAGCCACTCCTCACTTGGAATTGATATGATGTGTTTATACCAATGTCTTTCAAGAGTGATACTAATTTTTGCTCATGCCATGTACCCAGAATATATATGCAGTGATCTGGCAAGTATGCTTGGGATATAAACAATCTAATTGGGAGTTTACAAGCTGCTGTCCTGAAAGTCACCAGCACAAATGCATTTTTGTTTTAATCTGATATTAGCTGAAGAGCATTTTAGCATAAAATATGTTATGATTCAGTCAATCCTAAGACTGCCATACTTTTCTTAAACATTTTTCTTTATATTTTTTCAGAGGCAGATTTTGTGGGCTCTGCCTTGGTAAGAGAAAGTATCAACAGCTCTATTGGAGATGATGATAAAATTTACTTTTTTTTCACGGAGAAGAGTAATGAAGAAAATTCTTTCTTCAAACAACTTAAAGTGGCACGTGTAGCACGTATTTGTAAGGTAACATTTTACTTTTTTAACTTATAAGTGACTATTTTTTATAAAAATATTAAATTAAGATACTTACATACAAGTAAAAAATATAACCAATCATATGGTTAAAAACATTTCATATAAATAAAACTGAGAGAGTTTTTCTAATTTAGCAAATTAGCAAACCACTTATTTCCATTTACAAAATAATTATTATAAAATTGGGTTCAGTAAAAAAATCACAGTAGCTGATGAATTCCAGGTTTCTTACATGGCATATTTCTTTATAGAAGGTGTTATATATGTAGTTTATGCACTAGCAAATATGTCTGCCACTGAGAAATTATTTGGCAGCGTTTAGACTGTAACAGATTGGTAGCCGGCTGTTTAGATTTTCTAGGGAAAACATGCTAAAAGATACTTCTGTGTAACATATGCCTCATTAGACATTCTCTCTAAATAAAAGATATTATGCTCTAAAACCTACTAAACATTAATAATCAGATAAAAAAAAATTATCCACATAATATATTTACAAATATTTGATATCTCTAACCCTTCAATACCTTTCCTCATTATCCTTGGGCCTCATGTATATACAGTGCATATCACCTAGCTCTTATATACCTTAATTCATTGGACATATCTCTTATAACATCCACTATTGCATTTTGTGACTCTAGAATAAGCATCCGGCTCCACACAGTCAGATAGTTGCAGAGTGATTTCCAAAGCAGAGGTGTGTGTGTGCAGCCAGCGTCTGAAGATGTGCTGGGCACAGCAGCACCATCACTGCATGGGGGTCAGCGTTTGTAATACTGTCTGAAACAGAATAAACAGATGGTGGCTGCGACTCACCTTTTCACGTCGACTTTGATATCTGACTTCTTCTTTTTTATTTCAGGAATTGTGCGACTTTCTGAACTTGTACTTTCTTGCTTATACCACTGCTTAAGCCAACCAATAGTACATTTTTCTTGCCTCCACTTTGCATTTGCTGAAATGATTTTACCATTGTCTTTTAACAAAACACAGATAAACACAGTGATAGTTATATTGATTTACATATTAAAATGTGCAAAATTCTGGGAGGAGTCAGGGTTGAGCTGTAGGTGTGTGCACATGCGTTAAATTTCACATTCATTTGGATTTATACAGGGGAAGTGCCTGGAACTTAGTGTATAGCACAGTTTTATGTATCTGGATTTTTTGTTTGTACACACATTTCAGTTTTTGTCCATACACCATGTTTTAGTGTGGCCCCTATACATGAGGCCCCTTGTGTGTCTGAACTTCTCTTGACCAGTACTCTGTCTGTTAAGTGTGTTCCTATAAACTCTGCTTCTCAGACTGTGTCATTTTGAGGCACCTTGCTTGCCATCTGTTCACGTTTATAGTTTTCATCATTAAAAGCAACTCTCAACATGCCTCCTACACCTTTACCCACTATGTCTCAAACTCGCTCATCCTCTTTCAGTCACATCCCCAAAGCCAAACTGACCAGTCAGATAGCTGTGTGGGACCACACACACACACACACACACACACGCACACACACACACGCACACACACACACACACACACACACACACAAACCTTAGCATTTTATTATATAGTAGATTACATTTCTATGTAATAAAATATGCATGCAAATTGCAAACAAAATCAGGTTTGACACTGCTTGTCTGATTCGGAAGAAGTTGGGACAATATGTAAAGTTCATTGATTAGTAAATAATAGTAAATAATCTTTGACTTGAAAAAATATAACAGCCCTTTATTTGATATTACAACTAATGAATATCATTGTTTTTTCAAAAAATTATTTTTTGATTTTGATACTTGCAACATATTCCAAAAAATGTTCTAACAGTAAAGAATTTACCACTTTGTGACATTCCCTGGGCAGCACGGTGGTGCAGTGGTAGCGCTGCTGCCTCGCAGTTAGGAGACCCGGGTTCGCTTCCTGGGTCCTCCCTGCGTGGAGTCTGCATGTTCTCCCCGTGTCTGTGTGGGTTTCCTCCGGGTACTCCGGTTTCCTCCCACAGTCCAAAGACATGCAGGAGTGGCGTTTCTAAATTGGCCCTAGTGTGTGCTTGGTGTGTGGGTGTGTGTGTGTGTGTCCTACGGTGGGTTGGCGCCCTGCCTGGGATTGGTTGGCTGGGATTGGCTCCAGCAGACCCCCGTGACCCTGTGTTCAGATTCAGCGGGTTGGAAAATGGATGGATGGATGACATTCCCTTTCCTTCTTACAACATTTAATTAAAATTTAGGTACTGATAACACCAAGTGTTTTAGTGTATTTTTGTGCCACTCTTCTTGAAAACAAGTCTTAATATGTGAAACAATATAGTCTTTGTTTTTAGATTTTGCATTTCAAAATGTGCAACGCATTCTTGGTTAAGGAGAGGTCAGGACTGCCGACTGGCCAGACGAGTACCTGTACCCTCTTCCTTTGCAGTAATGCATGCAGAATGTGGTTTTGCATTCTCTTACTGAAGTATGCATGGGCATCCATTGAAGAGATGTCATCTTGAAGGCAGCGTATGTTGCTCCAAAATTTGTTTGGACTTTTCAGCATTAACGGTGACTTCACAGTAGATAGATAGATAGATAGATAGATAGATAGATAGATAGATAGATAGATAGATAGATAGATAGATAGATAGATAGATAGATAGATAGATAGATAGATAGATAGATAGATAGATAGATAGATAGATAGATAGATAGATACTTTATTAATCCCAATGGGAAATTCACAATAGTAGTTCAAGTTACCCTTGTTCAGGGCACTGAGACAACCTCATACCATAATAGCCTGGGTGGTCCTTTTCTTCTTTGGTCTGGTGGATACAATGTGCATTTCTTCTTGAAAAATTGATTCATCTGACAACAGTGCACATTTTCACAGTGTGATGATCTATCTCAGAAAAGCTGATGGCAGTTCTGGACACTGTTTACACTGTTTCCTTTTTGCAAGACACAGTTGTAACCAGCATTTGTCGATATAACTATGTATTGTGTTACTTGATAAAGGTTTGCCCAAGTAATTCTGAACCGACTTATTGATGAATGACCGTTCTTGATGCAGTGTTTGTCTGCGGGGTTGGTTATCACGGCAGTCAGTTTAGGGCTGTACCCTTGCCCTTTTCACAGACACCTTGTATCTTTTAATATTAGTATGCACTGTTGACGGTGAAATACCCAAATCCCCTCCAATCTGTCTTTAGTAAACTTTGTTTTTAAACTTTTGAATGATTTTCTCATGCATTTGTGATAAATTGGCTATCCTCAGCCCAGGCCTTTCCTGGATGCAGCTTTTATACCAAAGCACGATTACAATCACCTGTTGAACATTATTATTTTCTTTATTAACTCATTATTGGCCATGAATCACCCCAACTTTTTTGGAATGGCAAGAATGGATATGTGTTTGCTGAAAAACAACGATGACAAGACAAAACATGTAATATTTTGTCTTTATATTGTTTGTGATTGATTTCAAGTCAAAGTGAATTTTGAAATCACTCCATTCCATTTTTCTGCTATTTGCATAATGTTTCAACTTTCTCTGAGTTGGATTTGTATAACAGAAAAAGGAATCACATTTACTAATTTTATGTAGAGACTCAGAAATGTACAGTAGATGTTACTGCAATAAAGACATCATTTTGTTATTCTCTTGCCTAATATTTACGTATTTTCATGGTTTCCATCTTTTGATAGAGGTTGGATTCCATCAGTAAACCTTCAACTTTAAAATGTTAAAATGTTACTATTGATGACTATTTCAAGAAGTACAATTTTTAACATGTGACAGTTGAACAGCAATTTGTCACAGGAATTACTGTTTCTGCTTTATTGCTCAAAGAATCTTGTTTTAAAGTGAAATTTACATTTTCAGTAAAGCAAGCATATATAAACCACCAAGCAGTATATTTAAAAGCACAATCCTGAAAACCTTAAAATCTTAACTTAATAAAAATTTGAAAATATTAGCTTATAGCTTCTTTATAAAATAGTTTTTGTAGCTACTTTTGTGGAGGATTTCCAAAATAGTTCGAAATGAGACTACTAGAAAGGCCCAAGCAATTAATGTGACTCTTGTACAAAAAATTCCACATGAAAAGTGTCTTGATTTTAAAAGTTTTAGTGAAATTCGAAGCAGATCAATGTGACAGGTTCACAGGAGGATACAAATACAGACTTTACTGATTACATAATGAGTAAATATAAAGACATATACTTTTTTAAACAGGCAGGAGAACAAAGTGAATTGACACGGATTCATATAAAAGGAGCCCAGCAATGTCTATCTATTCATCAATTCTTGAACTATGGCCAGTTGATAATAGTGGAGAGAAAAAAAATTTAAAAAGAAACACCAATCACCTATGGGAGGGGGAACATGAACACTGTGATATAATTTACAGTGAAAATTACAGAAGTCATTAGGATCCAGTACACTCAAAAAGAGATGTATACATTATCAGTAATGGGATAAGCTCTGGTTCCCTTTGGTGTTCAAATACATAAATATTATCAGAAAATAGATGGATCTCATAGGTCTTTAAGAAATTGACAACAAGTTACATTATATTGCATTGGAAGTATGAACTATAGCCAATATTTTTGTTAGGCCTTTTCATGGACTCAAAGAGTATAGAAGATTAGAACTCATTAATGCCCAAGTGATAGTAAAGTACTGTACTGTAGCAATAGTCAAAAGCAAATAACTTATGAAGGTACAATACATATTTATAATATAATTTTATTTTTCATGTTTCATGGTTATTGAATATTTCAGACAAGCATAATAATAAGCTGTCATAATTCTAAAAACTGTAATTACCCATTTTTTTTTGTTTTTATATTCTCATGTTATAAACACAAGACTAGACACTGTGTCTGGAATATTTTAATGATTTAAAGATGTATGAATAGTCACTATACATAAAAGGTTATACATATATGCAAAAAAGCAAAAAAAAAAAATTAGAAGTATTAAAGACATTTTTCCCCAGCTTTATCAGTGGCATTGTGAATAGCTACAGCATTTATACTAACATATAATCACATTGCTTAATTGCCTTGAGAGAGTATAAAGGGACACTATAAACCAGTAGCACTTCTGAGCAGGGAGCTAATTTGGAGGGAGGGAGTCTAGTCCATGGAATTATGAGAAAAGGTTATGTTTTATTCAACATTGTAGTAATCATCCAGGAAGTTGTAGTACCTGAAGGAGAGGGTAGTAAGCTGTTTAAATAAGCTTGCAGGGGGCTGGTAGGTATTATGCAAATAGATGAAAAATAAAAGGTAAAATAAGTGATTAAATCTGTGCATGTGTGAGGTGATATGCTGTGTGAGATGTATCAGATGCTTCATTTTGTGCATTTATTACAAATGTACAAGAGTCTCTAATGAGATTTAAATAATTCAGTTATTTCAATCAATACATTAATTTATTTTGAACTGAAACATACCCATAAAAGCATAACCACAGTGTAAAAAGTTGTTTAATATTGTTAACCACACAATCTATTTCAAACCTATTAGCATTATGGTATAAATTGTGATATGTATTTAGTAAAAAAAAGTGTCTTATTTTACTGGATTTTTGGTATGTATTCCAAAATTTCATCTTTATATGTGAAATTTATCAGCTCAATATCTTCATCAGCATGTCAGCAGTTATGCAGAGTATTAAAATTAAATGAATTTATTTTGCAAGTCAAATACTGAAGTGATAATTATGCCAACAAGAAAGTGATATTCTGTTATTTCATGAAATAATATTTCCTCCAAGTGACTATTTGTACATAAATTTAATTTTCCTATTTTTACATCCTTGACATTTCTCCTGGAAACAATCCAGTTGGCTGATTTTATAGGCCTCTTACTTTAGGCACACAGAATATTATACACGGAGTTACTATTATAATCCACATTCCTTATTTTTCAAAATATAGCCATTAGTGTACAGTGTGCTGTCAGGTATCTCTAAGCATTTCAGCTGCCAATACAGTGTTACATATATTGAATTATACAATTATTCATATTATAACCAGTAATATTGAACTAATATATAGTTTTCAGTTTTACTTATATAATACATATAATATATCTGAATCACAACTAAATATTCTAGAATAAGATGTTTGTGTAAAAGTAAAGAGATTTTATATTGTGAAAGAAACAGCTGGAAACACAATGAAGGTTTGGGGCAGCCGCCCATATAGTTTCCCTGGCTGCAAAAGGCTTTAAAGTACCGTACAGTGTGTACAGGTTAGAGTCCAAAACAGAACTGTTTAAGTATGGAGGATGAGGGGTTTTTATAGGTGGTTCACAGGAAGTAACATCCTCGGGGCCAGGACAGGAAGTGTTTGGTCTGCGGAGAGAAAAGAGAGAGGTTTAGTGCACACCGCCACCCCCTGGCCTGGCGTGGAATTGCCGTTTCCTGGTCTCTTTGGTTGACTCCCAAGCGCATGTGTGTGACAATATATTCAAAACTTTGCAGTAAAGTACTGTTGACTTCAGCTGTTGTTTCAGCTAGGACTACAGATGCATACATGGTAGTTACGATGATGTGGTAAGTTTGTGTATAGTAAGGAAGTTTTTTTCTCTTTGATATTCTGGTCCATCCTCTTTTTGTTATATATTGCCATCCACTTTTTACATTTTGGTAGAACATCAGAGTCTTCAAAGAAAGTAGAAATTATATATTCAAAGTCATTTTTCTGTGGTTAGTGTGGTGATTCTTAAAAGACTGGAAACTGGAAAATGTATTTAAAAAAATGAAGTGATCAATGTATCTTTGATAATTCTATGACATTTATTTTATCTCATATTACCAGTTAATTAATATTAGCACTTGTACAAAACACGATTAAAAGCAACTGTGTTGTAAGGTTGTGTTAGCAGACAGTAGGCATTGATTAAGTCAGGAAGAATCCTGTTCCACTTACATACTGGTATTTATGAGAAAACAACAAAACATCTGCTTGACTGAAAGCAATGCTTATCTTATCATTTACTGTTACTTTCTAAAAGCTTTTGAAGTATGGCCCTTTGAGGGTTTCCAAACTAAATGAGGCAGGGCTTCATAAAACAGCACCTTGGGATCTTCATGTTTCAGATGAACAATTTTTTGTAAATTTTAGGTGAGTAGGAATTAGCAAACTGTTTTGTGCTGACTAGTCTATTTTACCAAATGTACTATGCTTTAATATAGTAGGTGGACACTAACTATGTGTTCGGTGTGTATAAAAGTGTTATTAGTTCTCCTGGTCTATGAATTTGGCTAAATCCATTAATTATATAAATGATTCTTAGAAATGTTTTCAATAAATCTAGTTTTTGTCATGCTTTGTTTAAAAGAGTACATTCACCCATTTGCTGAAATTGCTTAATTTAATTTTAGTGATGCCAGTTCTCTATGAAGACAACTTGCACACACTACATGGAGAGTACCACAAATAGTAATAAAGCAATATTGCACTACCTTTTTCATAGCATTGCATTGTTTCCCCTGGAGCTCCTGTTTCCTCCCACAGTCATGTAAGAGACATGTAAGTTTGGTTAACTGGTGATGCTAAATTGGCCCTAGTGTGTGTTTATATGGGTGGAAGTGTGTGTTCATCCTGTGGTGGACTGGCACCCTGTTCAGGGACTGTTCCTGCCTTGAGCCAGCTACTTGCTGGAATAGACTTCATCTTTCCCAAAATCCTGCATAAGGATGAGTGTGTTTGAAAGTATATGTATTTATAAGGCAACTGACTCTTTAAATTTAAGTTATGCTTGAGGAAAAAAAGGTAATGCATATTGCATGAATCTTTATTCAAGCTTCTTTGAGTGTAAAAGGAAAGCAGATGGTAATCACTACCTTGTTGCTGTGATATAGGTTACATTTGTGAATTGTAGCAGCTGGTTAGATAGAGTTAAGTCATGTTTTTGTGTGTAGCCTTACTAGACATTTTCTGTGAAAGGGAGTGCATGAATGAACAATTTCCTCAATATGACCTTGTTGAAATAACTGGCAGAAAACTTTGATATACAGTAATCCCTCGCTACTTCGCGGTTCACTTTTCACAGATTCACAACTTCGCGGGTTTTTAAATACAAGTGATTGCCCGCCTATCGCGGAAGTTATGTTCCAGACCCATCAGCAACAGGAGAAAATCCGCGATATAGAAAGACCATATAAATAAACATTTTTATAGTTTAAGCCTTAAAATACCCATCCCACATGCTTTAAACACATGTAAACTTATAAAACACACTTTGTTAACACATATGATATGTGGATGTCGGGCTAAGGATATGAGTAACATCTCACTATTATAAAACATTTTAACTTCACGCAAGACAAGACAGTGAGACAGGCAAATTGGTGATGTACAGGCTTTTAAATTATTGACAGGCAGAGCGACAAGCAACACAAAGCCAGCACAAAGTCCACTTCTCCTTAGCGTTCATTCAGCTCCCCACCCCCTTGACAATGCGAACTGCGCCTCCGGGGAGGGGGGTTTGAGCGAACTTGAGTTCAGCTCTCACACACACACTCCTCCTCCTTCCGAACGCGCAGAGCGACAAGCAGGCATTTTGGCAGAAGCAGCACAAAGTCCATTTCTGCTCAGCGTGAGTTCAGCTGCCCCCCTTCACAAAGCGAGTGCAGACACATTGACGTCTGATCACTGCGTGCAGTGTGCAGTGTTGGTCTGCGGTGTTTAAGAATGTAGAAAGTGTTTAAGAGCATAGGAAGTGTTTATAAGAGTGTGGGAAAGGTTAACAAGAGAGTGAGAAAGGTTTATAAGAGTGTGGGAAGGGTTTATAAAGCCTTGAAATATGTATAAATAATAAAATAAATATAGGTCGCTACTTCGCGGATTTTCACCTATCGCGGGGGGCTCTGGAACGTAACCCCCGCGATAGGTGAGGGATTACTGTAATGCAACTTTAAATATTAACAAACATGTGTAAAGTTCAAGCTGGAAATGAGCATGCTTGTGTTATCAAAGACAGCTAACTGTAAGCTGTAGCATTATAAGAATTGTCCATGATAAGAGCAGATGTTCACATTTGTTTAGTAAAGCTATCACCTTTATACAAACCTGCTTACAAATCCCAGTTACAGTTGTTTCTCTATTGAACCACTGGGTAGGTTAATTACTGTAACTGCTCAGTGTTACACAGTCAGTGTTGGAGTTTTAATCTTGTTGTTTACAGATTACTTGCTTAGATGTGACTACACCACCTTTACAGTGAAAACAGATTTGTTACTGGCTGTGCTGCAGCTCAAGTTAAACACCCCCAGTTCTCTTTATTTGTACACGCTTTCTCCTTGTGTTTTTATTTTAAAAATTAACAAATTGAAATATGTAATATATACTACTTAAGTAAAATTAATTGGTTATTCTACATATACTTCTCTGTTAAATGTTATTCATAATTATTAGCCATCTATAAAAATTAGAATTTTGGAACTCTCCATTTTAGATTACATTATTCCAATAATTTTTAAAAAATATTTCTTCTTTTTTCACTGACCTCATTGTAATCTAGACTATTCCAGTGCTCTAAATCCACAACAGAGTACAAGAGAATGCCCACATGAAGTTATTTCTTCACAAACATAGTATATATGCATTTATTGCTTGAAAGTGTGTCCCAAAGTTAAGCATTTTCTTTCTTTCTTTCTTTCTTTTTTTTTACATTTTATTGAATTTATTAAAATCAAACAACATTCCATACAAGTAAGTCAAATTTTACAAACTTAGGTTCAAATCAAGTCAATCCCCACCCATGAGAAAGAGAGCTAGGCCAACCTAGTGAAATTTTAATAGTAGAAAAGATAAGTAAGTAAATAAATAGAATAAAAACGGGAAGAGAATCTGCTTCCTCAATTTAAATGCTTATTCTAAAATATTATTAATTAGATCCTGCCAGGTTTTAAAGAAGTTTTACGCAGATCCTCTATGTGAGTATATAATTTTTTCCAATTTCAAGTAGTATATAACATCGGTTATCCAATGACTGAAAAGAGGTGAGTTAGCATTCTTCTAGTTGAGCAAGATAAGTCTACGTGCCAATAGTGAAGTAAAAGCAATTGCAGTTTTTTTGTCCTTCTCCACTTTAAGCCCATCTGGAGGTACACCAAACACAGCTGTTAGTGGATTAGGAGAGATTGTGACACCCAGGCTGTCTGAAAGGCATTTAAAGATTTTGGTCCAAAATGATGTTAATTTGGTGCATGTCCAAAACATATGACCCAATGAGGCTGGAACTTGATTGTAACATTCACGGGTTGTATCTTGCCCGGAAACATTTTGGACAATTTTAAACGAGACAGATGTGCTCAATAGATGATTTTAAGCTGTATAATTGTATGCTTTGTGCATATGGAGCTAGAGTGAATTCTGTGCATTACTGCCTTTCATTCCTTTTCCGAAATGTTGAGTGAGACATCCTTTTCGCAATGTACTCTAGGATCTTTGAAAGGGAGGGACTTTAAAATGTTTTTATATGTTAGAGAAATGCTGTCTGAGTCCTCAAGACTGATCAATATTTTTTCCTGAGTATAAGTAGGTGGGAGGTGAGGAAAGTTGGTCAGGTTTTGTTTAACAAAGTTTCTAATGTAGAGGTAGTGAACGAAATGTGTTGCTGGAACGTTAAATTTGGAGTGTAGTTGTTCATAGGATGCGACAATTGGTTTATTAGTATATTGGCGATAACTTGTATTTACTGGGGTACAAAGCAAGAAATATAAAGAAGTGCTGCAGGATTTTATTTCTGTTGCGGACCAGGTCTGTGTTTGTTCATCCATTTGTTTCACTGTCCAGGTTTTTACAGCTTGTATAATGGCTGCCCAGTAATAAAACTGAAAGTTAGGTAGAGCCATGCCATCTTCTGCCTTAGGCTTTTGTAGGGTCGCCCTTTGAATGCATGGATGTTTTAAATTCCAAATAAATGAGGTTATGATTGAATCTAACTTCTTAAAAAAATGATTTGTTGATGTATATTGGAATGCTTTGAAATAGAAAAAGAAGCTTAGGAAGGATATTCATCTTGACAACGTTAATTCTTCCAGCTAAAGTGAGATGAAGGGTGAACCATCTATGCAAGTCTTGCTTAGGTTTTTCCAAGCAGACAGCAAAATTTTGTTGATAAAGAGCTTTATGTTTACTTGTGATATTTATCCCTAGGTTATTTAAACTGATCTGCGATGACAAAAAGGAAGGTGTCCAATCTAATATTGTGATATTGAGAGTTCACTGGAACGTTTATATGGTTATTTTTATATTGTCATGCTTGGGTCACAGATTTGCGCAGAAACACAGGAGGTTGTAGAGAGACAGGAACGTTATTCAAACACTGCAAACAAACATTTGTCTCTTTTTCAAAAGTTTAAACTGTGCTCCATGACAAGACAGAGATGACAGTTCCGTCTCACAATTAAAAGAATGCAAACATATTTTCCTCTTCAAAGGAGTGCCCGTCAGGAGCAGAGTCTGTCAGAAAGACAGAGGAAAGCAAACAAATCAATAGGGCTGTTTGCTTTTAAGTATGCGAAGCACCGCGGCACAAAGCTGTTGAAGGCGGCAGCTCACACCCCCTCCGTCAGGAGCAGGAAGAGAGAGAGAGAGAGAGAGACAGAGTTTGTTTTTCAATCAAAAATCAATACGTGCCCTTCGAGCTTTTAAGTATGCGAAGCATGGTGCAGCATGTCGTTTCAGGAAGCAGCTGCACAAAAGATAGCAACGTGAAGATAATCTTTCAGCATTTTTAGACGAGCGTCCTTATCGTCTAGGTGTGCGAACAGCTCCCCTGCTCAATCCCCCTACGTCAGGATCAGAGAAAGTCAGTGCAAGAGAGACAGAAAAGTAAGCTGGGTAGCTTCTCAGCCATCTGCCAATAGCGTCCCTTGTATGAAATCAACTGGGCAAACTAACTGAGGAAGCATGTACCAGAAATTAAAAGACCCATTGTCCGCAGAAATCCGCGAACCAGCAAAAAATCCGCGATATATATTTAAATATGCTTACATATAAAATCCGCGATGGAGTGAAGCCGCGAAAGGTGAAGCGCGATATAGCGAGGGATTACTGTAGTGACATTTTCTGTTCAAGTCCTTCTCTGATAATCCCCTTTATCTCATAAGCATTTCAACACTGAACTGCCAGTGGCTCTATGGCAATTTCAAAAAGCAGTGGTGACAAGGGGCATCCTTGTCTAGTACCACGTTTTATTTTGAAGTAGTCTGAAATAATATTGTTAATACAAACTGAAGCTTCTGGACTGGTCTACAGCAGTTTAATCCATGTACATACTGTATGTTTGGGCCAAATCCAAATTTTTCCAATGTGGTGAAAAAGTAGTTCGATTCAACCTTATTAAATGCTTTTTCTGCATCCAACGATAATAAAATCTCCGGGGTGTTAGACTTTGTGGGTGAATATATTACATTAAACAGGCGACGAAGATTGGAAGCTAAGTGTCTGCCTTTAATAAATCCAGTTTGGTCTTGTGATATTATTGAAGGAAGAACTTTCTCAATCCTACTGGCAAGGACTTTGGAGAGTTTCTTAACATTGTTATTCAGAAGTGAGATTGGTCTGTATGATGCACATTGTAATAAGTCCTTATTTTAGTTAGGAAACACAGTAATTAATGCTTGGCGAAAAGCTTGGGGTAGAATTTTATTGTCTCTAGCTTCTGTAAATGTTGCTAATAAAAGGGGAGCAACTTAATTGAGAATTTTTTATAAAATTCAGTAGGGTAGCCATCAGGGCCTGCTGCTTTCCCATTCTGAAGTGAGTTCATAGCATCTATTAATTCTGATAGTGCCAGAGGTTTGTCCAATTCTACTGCACTGTAGTTGTGGTATCAGTAATGCATCCAAAAACGTGTTAGGTTGTGTCTTGTCTTCTTTAATCAGAGTAGAATATAAGGCCTTATAGAAGTCACTGAATGTGTGCATTGTATTTTTGTGGTCAATGATTTTGTCTTGGTAATCACTAGGATTGCATTTTGAACTTCCTGCTTGTGCATATGTTGAGCTAAGATCTTGTTAGCTTTCTCTCTGTGTTCATAGTAATGATGTCGTGATTTAAAAATGAGTTGTTCTGTTTCTTTTGTTGTCAAGAGGTTGAGTTTTGAATGCGAAGCCTGTCTTTTCCTATGAAGTGCCTCATTCGGACAACTGGCATGTTCATGATCTATTCTGGTAATTTCACTGATTAGCTCTGATACCTTCTTGGTTTCCGATTTATTTTTGTGGGACAGATATGAAATAATCTGACCTCTTAAGAAAGCCTCCAGAGTTTTCCAGAGGATTCCTGTAGAGATCTCTGAGGATGTATTTGTCTCTAAAAAAATTAATTTACTTGGATAATAACTCCACACAGTTCTCATCTGCTAATAATAGTGAGTTAAGGCACCATCTGTTAGATGAATATATGCGGCTTAGTGATTTAAGCTCCATTATCAAAGGGTTGTGGACATGAAATTGTTATCTATGAAGAAATAATCAATTCTTGAGTAACAGTGATGCACAGGTGAGTAGAAGGAATATACAGTAATCCCTCCTCCATCGCGGGGGTTGCGTTCCAGAACCACCCGCGAAATAAGAAAATCCGTGAAGTAGAAACCATATGTTTATATGGTTATTTTTATATTGTCATGCTTGGGTCACAGATTTGCGCAGAAACACAGGAGGTTGTAGAGAGACAGGAACGTTATTCAAACACTGCAAACAAACATTTGTCTCTTTTTCAAAAGTTTAAACTGTGCTCCATGACAAGACAGAGATGACAGTTCCGTCTCACAATTAAAAGAATGTAAACATATTTTCCTCTTCAAAGGAGTGTGCATCAGGAGCAGAGTCTGTCAGAAAGACAGAGGAAAGCAAACAAATCAATAGGGCTGTTTGCTTTTAAGTATGCGAAGCACCGCGGCACAAAGCTGTTGAAGGCGGCAGCTCACACCCCCTCCGTCAGGAGCAGGGAGAGAGAGAGAGACAGAGTTTGTTTTTCAATCAAAAATCAATACGTGCCCTTCGAGCTTTTAAGTATGCAAACCACCGTGCAGCATGTCTTTTCAGGAAGCAGCTGCACAAAAGATAGCAACGTGAAGATAATCTTTCAGCATTTTTAGACGAGCGTCCTTATCATCTAGGTGTGCGAACAGCCCCCCTGCTCAATCCCCCTACGTCAGGATCAGAGAAAGTCAGCGCAAGAGAGACAGAAAAGTAAGCCGGGTAGCTTCTCAGCCATCTGCCAATAGCATCCCTTGTATGAAATCAACTGGGCAAATCAACTGAGGAAGCATGTACCAGAAATTAAAAGACCCATTGTCCGCAGAAATCCGCGAATCGGCAAAAAATCCGTGATATATATTTAAATATGCTTACATATAAAATCCGCGATGGAGTGAAGCCGCGAAAGGCGAAGCGCGATATAGCGAGGGATTACTGTACTCTTGAATTTGGGTTTAGGAATCTCCAGGAGTCTGATAAGTTATGATCAGTTACAAACTGTGTGATTGTTTTTGCAGTGTTAGATGTCATCACCCCTGCGGCAGGAGACTTATCAAGGTCTGGATTTAAAACACAATTAAAGTCACCAGCCATTATAATTTTATGAATGTTCACATTGGGAATGGATGCAAATACATTTTGGATGAAATCCCTGTCATCCATATTGGCTGCATAGATATTATCAAAATTACTTTACAGTTTGTGAAGCCACCAGAGCGCGTACAGCCACCCTAACCTGGACACACACAGGCAGGACACAGGTTCAAACTCAACATCTGGTTTATTTACAGTTTGAAAGTGTGCACAAATCACCAATACTGCAACACACCAATACACAGTCCCTTCTTGCTGCCAGTCCATCCGCCTCCACTCCTCCTCAGGCTTTGTCATCTTCCTCCTGACTATGGCCATTTAATGGAGTGAGGCAGCTCCTCTTATTCAAGACCCAGGAGTGTTCCAGGTGGCTCATCAGTATTACCTGGAATCACTCCCAGGTGTGCCGGAGGTCATCTGTAGGGCTCTGCAGCTCCCCCTGGTGGCTCCCACGGAACCCAACAGGGCTTCACCAAACTCCAGCTCCCGACATGCTCTGCGGGAATCTGTGGTGCCACAGCCTCCCAGGAGTGCTGCCCTCTAGTGTCCCAGGAAAAATATTGCTTTACCAATGCCCTCTCCCCTGGTCCTTCCATTCTATTGGCCTCCCAGCCAGGTAGTGGCCGTGGCCACCCATCACAAGTTAAATAAATTACCCATGACAATCACATATCACCCTTCAGGATCAGATACCACATCTGATACTACAAATGAGATTGTTCTATGTATAAGAATTCCCACACCTCTAGTTTTCTTTGTAAAACTGAAATGGAATATTTGGACAGTCCAGTCTCTGTGCAGCCAGACCTGACCCTTGCTTACTAAGTGGGTGTCCTGTAAAAATACTACTTTACTGTTTAGACCTGTTAGGTGGGAGAATACTTTCTTTCTCTTTAATTCGTGATTGAGACCTTTAACATTCCAGCTCACGTTTGACATTCTGTAGTCTTAATTTAAGATAGTAGTACATTATTACGTAAGACAGCTTTGACCTTAATTTCCAATTTTTCCAGGAGTTATGGCCATGAAGCCTATTGTTACATTGGCTCTTACAATTATAAGGATTTATAAGAATTATCTTTCCTTCTCTCTTTCTTTCCCCCACAGTCTCCCTGTCCCCCCATTTTGCCTCCACAAGTGAGGCTAAACCACACTTCACAAAGTCCCAGTCCTCTGACATACCTAGAGACAGAGCACGTCCAAAACAAAACAAGCCCCCCAACAGTGGTGAGGATTAAAATAAAGATATCTATTGACCGTAAAGTCCAAATACTATAAACATAAAATGTAATTTTAAACAGTTTGAGAAAGTAAACCCAGTGAATGATGTTAAATAGTAGACTTGGATAAGCAGGTAATGTTTGATGGTAAGTCCTAATACAATGAACCAAGGGTATGATGTTAAACAGTCCACTATGAAGAAAAAGAAAAAAAATTCCACATACATACATACATACACTCATATAATTGTAATTAAATCATAAAAAATGGCAGATAAGGAAATAGAATGTGTAATTACGGAATGAGTTTCATTGCGAATGGATCCTACAGCAGGTAAGGTCTTCTTTGCCATCCCAGGACATGATGCAACTCATGATCGTCTTTCAAAAAGGGTTGGGAACAGTTTTCTTAGCTCTTTTTCTGTTTCCTCCGTTGAGGTAAAAATGTAGAACTTGCCTTGAATGTCCAGTTTCAGTTTGATCTCGGCTTTCCATAAGCGCTGTTTAATTCTGCAAAATGCGGCACGTTTAGCAGCTGTTAAGGGTGAGAAATCAGGGAAAATACGAATGTGGTTATTTTCAAATATAATCTTGTTTCTGTCTGAGAAGTAACATTGTATGTAGTTTAAACTGTAGTTTTTCAAAGCGGACGATGAAAGTCCTAGGCTTTGAGGTATTCAAATCATGTATATGGTAAGCTGCTGCTATCTCTGTGTCTGATTTGAAATCCTCTCCAGTTATTTTAGAGAATAGTTCAGCTACGAATTTCACTGGGTTTGGACTTTTGTGATTTTCAGGGAGACCTTCGATTCTGATATTATTCCTACTGCATCCATCTTCCAGTGCAGCTAGTCTGTCTCCAGACACATTGCATTCGGAATTCGCAGCCATTGCTTTTTCGTCAGCGGTAGATGCCAGTTGTTCTGGTATTTCGATACAAGTTGTTAATGTTTGCTTAATGTCTTCAAACTGAACACCAAGTGCTCTAAGCTTATTCTCAAATTTTGACACATTTTCCTGTATTTTTTCCTCAATCTTTTCTAGCATACCTTTAAAGGCTGACCGAAAGCGATTATTTAAACAGGTTTCCTGGTCTTTAATATCCTGAAACAGCTTCTCGTTTGTCTTGTATATGACCTTTATTTCTTTCCTTATATCATTTATGTCCTTCTTTATATTATCCTTGAGCTCCTTTATGTTTTGAGCAGTGGCCATTGCGGTGATCATTGCATTCAGCTTGGACAGATCGTTTCAGTCTTCCCCGAACTCCGTGGGTGAAGTAGCATGCCCAGTTGCAGCCGATGTTATTGGCTCGCGAGGGGCAGATGATACCGTGGAAGCTAAGGCCATTTTCAGTTTCACTGAAAAATTATCCTGGCCCGAGTCACTTGCACATTTGCTCCCACTTTTTCTCTTGGCTGGGGATGATGGGGCAGCGTCAACATGTCCCGGGAAATCTGTTCTTTCACCTGTCTATTCCAGGTCAGTCTCTGGCAGGCTGTACCTTGAGCTTGAACTTGATGTCTGTTTAGATTTGGATGAAGCTTTAGCTGTCTTTTCCGTTTCTTTCATAGTCTTTTTTCTGCCACTCATGCTTATATATGCTTGTATATACTGTAATTGAACCCCCCGGGTTGAGTAAATACAGGATGCCTCGGAATTATAAAAAAAAAAATTTAAAAAATAACACTGCTGCTAAGGAGTTCCGTCTCAGACGTCCATCTCCTGTAGCGGATGAGACCAATTCCTCAAAGTTGAGCATTTTCTATAGATTTTTAAAAATACATAGCCAGTCCTGGTGTTTTGCAATGAACACTGTGAGGCATGTGGCTCTAATCGAAAAAAAGAGCATAATACTTGCCAAATACTGCCTGTCCATTTTTCAAGCCATGCCAGTTCTTGAGTATTGATCCAATACATGCACAGTATCATGCAATTACACACACATTGTAAAATAGCTTATACATGTCATTTTTGAGCACAAAGCACCAATTTTATGTGATTCAGCCATTTTACAAGACAACCTGCTATGCGCACTACCTCAACGCATGTCTTCTTCTACAGTTATCTTTCACCCTCTGGGGCCTGGTTTCCTCTTGAAAGACAAAACCACCATAAACTGTGCCATATGATTAGTTTTATTTGGATTAACTTCCATATTTATGTAAGAAATCACACAAGCGAATAGAACTATCTTTATTTCAAGAAACATATTACAAGGAATATGCAAATATAATTATTTCCAGATCCCTTTTGTTGTCACAAACATGCATTGGAAACAAAGAAGAAATATTTGCTTTTATTGAAGCTCAAAGAGGATGTGTCCGGTAACTTGTTATGCTTTTATTTTCCTTTGGAGTCCCATACCCCATAGAGTTTATTGTAAAATGCCAGTACTGGCTATGTATTTTTAAATATTTAATGAAAAAAAAATAACAAACTTATCCTTTAAACTAGGACTTTAAATGGCACAAGGGTTAAAGGACACTTTATGAAGTATATGAACACATGAGGTCTTTCTAGTATATCATGTGTAATAAAAAAATTAACATCTGGCCAGTTTTCACTTTCACCCTTAGTATACCATTTGTTTTATTTGCAAGTCAGAAAGCTTAGAAATATAGTGCCTGGGCAAACATTTTTCTCATACCCTAATATGCCTAGGCAAACATTTTTCTCATATCCTATCATCACTATCTTAAAAAGAAGACCTGTTGTGCCAGAATTCAAGGAGGTCCAAGTGACTCAAATTCTTATAAAAATGCATAAAATTATAAAACTGACCTTTAAGAGAGACAGACTGAATCCTTTCTATCTTTTGCACTCTCTCTTGGGTTTTTGTCTTACACAGAAAAAGAAGGGTATCTTCAAAAAAGGAGTTTAGCTGTGCAAATTGATTATGGGGGATGGTTAATGCAAATAAGGCATAAAAAATACTTTATCGGTATGAGGTAGGGCATAATTTTATGAAAGTTAACTGTGAAAATACTATATTATACTTACGCTATTTTCACTAACTTAAAATATTAGTACAATCTTTTCAAAGCAGTGTTTATTTTTTTCTGTTGTAAAGGATGAAACTAGCCACCAAACAGCTCTGCTGTGGATAGTCCACCTTGAGTTACAGAAAGACATGCTAATTATATATTATTTTCTCTTCTTGATGCTGCTGCACCAGAGCAGTTTTCCAGGTCTGTTGAAGTCACTTATCTCACATATAAGCTTCCTGATTAGCTCAATCTTAATTACATGTGTTCCTACTGTCATATGATATGCAGCAGGTTAGGCACTGTGCAGAAAGTAGGCCATTGTGTAAAATATGCAAGCACATGGTTTGTTTTTTACATTTAAAGTAATTAAAGCTTTTATCATTTTGCTTTGTCAAGTGAAAATTAAACATGAAAGAACTATATTAATATCTGTGGTATTCACATGCATACAATTTCTGTGTTTGTATTACAGGGTGACTGGGGTGGTCGGCGTACCTTACAGACAAAGTGGACATCTTTTCTTAAAGCACGACTAGTCTGTTCTATTCCAGACTATGATTTTCATTTCAACATTTTGCGCAGCATTTACAAATTAGAGGATGGTGGTGACTGGCAAAACATCATATTCTATGGAGTATTTGGATCACAGTGGTATGTCTTGATGTGCATTCACAACTAGTTACCTTAATTTGTTTTCTTCACATTTCCTTTCATCACTGCAGCTTTACAAAACATGTTACCATCAAAATATGGTGTATATTAAAAATAAACATAAATTTGGTAGTTTAGTTTCAGCTTAGTGTTTATTATTTATTGTAACATAAATCATATTCCATTAGTTTAATAAACAGTATTTATTAGACAGATCTAAACTTTAAGTTCTGTTCTAATTCTGCTTAAGTATTTCCTATAACATTTTATGCTGTTAATCTACCATACATTTAGAGGTACTTTGGGTTTATTTCTATTTGTTAGTGTCATTTTCATTATATGCTGTATATCATTTAAATAAACTTCATAGCCAAGTACTTAATTATGAGTTATTGTGTGTCACCTGAAGGAGGAACAGGTAAAGGTAAAGGTACTAGACCTTTGTCCTGTTCAGCAAATAAGCATAAATGTTCCTGATTCTTCTAACAACATGATCAGAACCTGTCCAGCATTCATTTAATAATTTGACCTTTCAGGACCCATACTATGGGCCACTACCTGTTTTTCATAGGGTTATTCTTCAGTCAGCAAAAGACTCTTTCTACCTTGCAGCAAGCTCTCAAGAAAAAAAATATTCTGTCTGTTTTAGATCATTTGCTAGGTATCTTTTCTCTTTGGCTTGGGGCCACTCTGGCCTCTTTCTATGGGATCTCTATCTACATCAGCCTAGAAACCCATTCGTAGGTTTCTAGCCTTACCCTGTGACAGGTTTCAGTATGAAAATATTTCTTTCTTTTCCAAAATGCTTTATGAATGTGATTGTTTTGATGTAACTGATATATTTAAAACATAACACTGATATATCTTAATATGACAGATTTAATTAATATCCTTAGGGTGCTGCATATATTTCTTTTCTTTTCATGTTAGGTAAAGGGTAAGGTTTCACTTTTTTTTTTAAAAAGCACTTAATTAAAACAAGCATGATGGTGCTAGATACGCGGTAACATGTTTAAATTTAACCAAGAAGTATACTGTCTGGACAAGGCATTGTGTGAGGTAAATATTATTAACATATAATAACTTTCTCACTTCTAGTAGTAAAGAAATCCGTCTAGTTAGACCATATGGGGTGGTAAATATAAGTATGTGAAGAATATTTTAAAATTACACAAAAGTAAAAGGTGACTCAGTGGATAGTGTTTCTGTTTTCTGGTTCAGGTTTCCTGGGTTTTAATCCATGTCTGATTACCATTTTTGTGCAGTTTGCACATTTTACATGCATCTGCATTTTCTTCAGGTGCCCCAATATTCCTCCCAAATATAAAAAGTTGGCAGGGGGTGCACCTGATTGGAGATTGTTTGTTAGGCCCCATGTAGAAGTGTGTATGCATGGATCCTCTGTTTTCTCGACCCATTGGATTCTGCCTTGTGCCTGATGCAGCTAAAATAGGTACTAGCCCTACCATGACCCTGAATTGAACTAAACATGTTTGAGAAATATGTGATGTCATTTGCATGTTTTATTTATTCAGTCATATTTTAGCAAGATATTGAATGTAGGGAAAGCAAATTAATTTAATAAACAGAATAATAAAATAAATGTGTAAGAGTAAGCCCATTTGCCTAACAGAAATTATAATAAACGATTAATACAGGAATACCTTTTTCTTTTTTCCATTCTGTAATGATACCACCAAAAAAGCAAACGTTTTTGTTTTTTGCTACCTCAGTGAAGAATTCCAGTGTAGATTTTAAGGTGGAGGTTATACTTGTTCTGGCAGGTTTGTTTTTGCTGCCTGGCACATGCTAGTATAGAGTTCAGCAATTCAGAAGTGTATTTCCTAAAAACTGATTAATTTCACCATAATACTACTCACAAGAATTAGAAGCTTCTTCCTCATAGATATTTCCTATTCAGCTGTAGAAATGATCTGAAATACTTTAATTCTTCTGAAATTCAGCCAGGAGTTTTGAACTGACATGTCTTTTTTCTGGATTTGAGAAAGAAATGTGTAAATGTTTGTGTACTAAGAACATGGTTCATATGAACTAAATTAAAGTACTGTGTGTCCAATTTTGCTTAGTTGGCATGTGCTGTTTTATTTCAAGTATTGTTGGTGAATTTTAAGTATGAATAAGAAATTATTAATTTCTGAAAGTCTAAAATCTTTTAAAATAAATTTTACATGCTTGTTTCAGACATATTTAAAATTGTATTTATTCTTAAATACACATACACTATGGTGTGTGGTATGGTAACATTTATATAGTACTTGTTTTCTTATGAGTAGTTAGAGACATTGTCTCAGAGTTTCTTAAACCTATGTATAATTTCTATGCGGAGTTTAGTTTCTCTTCGTAATTCTAGTTTCTTCCAGCATGTGTATATGAAATTAAAGGGTATCTTTAAGTTAGTTCCATCAAATAGCCATTTTTGTGTTTTATGCTGCTGGTATAGTCTCTGCATACTCAGGTTTTGAAAATAGATGTATTATTTATTGTTTATTTCTTTGCAGTAAAACAAAGCAGATGAAGGCATAGTCTTGTCTTCATTTACATGTTTCATGTTTGGTAGTCAAGAAGGATACAATTAAAACATAACTGAGAAGTCCACTTTCTATTCATGATTTTGTTTTAGTGCTAAAATCTTGGCAATGCCTCTGTCTAATTGCATCTGAAAATGCACCCATGGACTCATTTATTAGATTTTTTACAAAATGTTACATAGACAAGTGCCAGAAAAAAACAAGATGGTTTTGTGTAAGATTATTAGAGGGAAAATATGATTTTAATTTTGTTTAACAGCTTAAAAAAACATAGATAATAAAACTAAAGAAAATCAAACAGATGTGCTGCCTTTTAAAACACTTGCATTTGCTTTTTTAAATGTATAAAATGCCCTTATTATTGACTGTTCCAAGGACAATCAATTCACTTCTCTTTTGTTTGTGATTTATTCTCATCCATCTATTTTTCTGACCCTGTTTTAGCTTGAATTCTTTGCACATTAGATTTGTATGATTTACACATATGTACTTACTAAGTCCAATGATTTTGTTTTTGCTATTTGGCATTACAAAAAAGTCCAAGAGTTTTTTTGAGTAAGAATTTTCCAAAAATAAAACTTTATGTAAAAATTTCACAATCCTTTTAGCTATAATGAAGAAACATATCAGGTTAGATGCTTTGATTATTCCTCATGTTACTCCTTAAGATAGACATGTGTTAAGTTAGATCTGGCTTTGTGTGGGTGAAATGAGTCACTGGGAAGGTACTACGCTTATATTTTTCACACAGATGCAGTTCAATTTAAAGGAGTGTCTCACATGTTTTATAATCTGTGCGTCACTTATTTGTAGCCTTTTAGATAATCATGAGAGGGTGTGTATGTTCACATTGTTACTTCTCTCATTATAGCAGCACTTTAGTGTGTGGGTGTCTGCTATGCATTATGAGATATTGCTAAGGTTTCTTGTTCACAAATCTAGATCTGAAAGATTTAGTCACAAAGACATTCTTTCATCCTGATTAGTAGAGCTTTTTAAATAACACAAGTTGTGGCAGGTGCTACTACTGAAACATAAAGAAAAAAATGTATTTATCCAGGTCTAAGTGTGTTTGAATAGTATTTAAGAGGAATACATATAGGTGGATAAAGATCATTACTTAAGGTCCTTTAAAGAAAGTATAATTGTTTTTCCAGAATGTTTATGCTAATTGCATTAGCTAAACAATAGTAGCTGTTAGTATTATTTTTTTCGTAGTTAAATGTGTCACATGGTGTTTCTGATTGAGCAAAACAGGCAAGATCACTTTACTGTTTTCTTACTTTACTTTCATTCATGAGCCCAGCATGGTATACAGTGATGGCAAATATATTCTGAAAAAATGAATTCAGCATAAACACAAAACATTATTTTGAAACATAAACGGAGAAAAATAATATAATATACAGGTAAAATTCTGTTAAAACGAATATCTTTACAACAAAATTTTCATTACAACAAAGTATTTTGACATTGAAATGCCTGAATGAATCATCCGCAAAGCAGTTAGTTCTGTGGCCGCAGCTCAGTTGTGCATAACGTTCCCCAAACAGAAACATTGTAAAAAATTTCTTCTTTCTTCGAACTTTCCTTGTACTGTTTTTTTTTTTTTTTTGCTGTTTTTGTTTACTGTGGTTTTCAGTGATACCTTTTGCTTATCGCTTATCAACATTTGAAAAGCATCCATTGGAATTTAACTCATTGTCACCCTCCTATAGAAACGGCAGACATGAAAAAATGGTAACAGTTCATATTAGAAAAAAAAAACTTTACATTTTTGCAGCTCTCGATTGCTGCAAAAAGAAAAAAGACATTGCCAGTAAATTCGTAATTTCGCTATCATTATCGACGCTGTCAACTTTCTTGAAAGACCGAGCAAAAAAAGAAGAAAATCTCAGGTTGCAAACGTATGTGATCTGCTGCATTTGAAGACGTCGAAGAAGCTGTTTTTATGTGGTTCAGTGATGCTCGTTCAAGAAACATTCCTATTAATGTGGCACTCATTTAAGAAAATGTCAGGTTTGTAAACTCTCTTGAGACCTCCCTCAACTAGACGACACGCCAAAGAGCGTACCGAAGTCCAAACTCCGGAAGACTGTTTATCTGTTGCTGGGTCAACATCTGCCTCAAAGCTGTGCTGCGTCTCTCAGCTATGCTGTGTCTCTCCGCCAAAGCAAACAGAAAAGATATTGATGGGTGATATGCAAGGAACATTGTAAATGCAGGGAACAGGATTACTTGATCACTGATCTGCTGTGTCTGTGTATAGCAGAGTGGCAGATCACGCTATAATAAATAAGTGTGCTGTTCCAGTTTCAAGCTGAATAAAGCTGGTTTTACTAAAGTACTGAGACTCAGCCTTGTATTTTGGGGTGCAAGACAGGGACTTATTGCACGATGCACTTCAGCATGTCGTGGGAGGGGGGGGGGGGGGGGGGGGCATGTCAAAAGAGTTCAGAAACCTCACAATATGAAGAAGAAAAGGATGATTCGGCTCCTGATTGATAACTGTGCTTCCACAGTTAGATAATGTTCGCATGGAATACCTCCCTCCCAATTGCACAGCAGTGCTTCAGCCATTGGATTTGGGCATCATTCACACCCCTGAAAGTGTATTATCACGAGGAAATGCTGAGAAAAATTCTCGTCAGCATATCTTGTAGGCAGGAGGAGATTAAAATTAACATGAAAGAAGCTATTGAAATGATTGCAAACGCCTGGGTGCAAGTTAAAGAAAGCACTATAGTGACAAAAAGCACTATAGTGACAAATACAGAATCTCATTACAACAAAATTTTCGTTACAACGAAATATTTTTTAGGTCCCTGGGAGTTCGTTGTAACGGAATACATTTTACCTGTATAATATATACCCAAATTTATATACTGTGTATACAGTAGATGTACTGCATGTGTATATATGCCAATATATATGCATTTATCCATAGAAATATCTATATTTACAGTGCAATGTTGTTTTAAATTCAGATTCCAACATTTCTTAGTCAGCCACATTCTGAAAAGGATCAGTTTAATTTTGATAGGAGACAAATGACATTAACATGATGTTAACATTATATAAAGTTATTGTCTGTTTTTACCTGCATTATTATCAATCTTTAATTTAATATTGTCTTTTGTATCGGTAAAGTGCTGCTGGAGTATGTGAATTTCCCCTTGGGATTAATAAAGTATCTATCTATCTATCTATCTATCTATCTGTCTGTCTGTCTGTCTGTCTGTCTGTCTGTCTGTCTGTCTAAATGAAAACTCCAAGACAGACCAAGTGTCACCAGAAACACTGAAAAGAGAAAGAAAACAGAAAAGACCTACAGTACTAATTGCTTACCAAAAAAATAACTATGAATAGAAAGTTAGCATCCTCAGCAGCAACTCAAAGAAGAGTATGCTAAAATAAAATAATGAGACTTTAAGCTTGTTTTATTTTAAAGTAACATATATGATCTAGTGTACTAATTCACTTCATAAATTTAGACACTTCAATTATGTCACCACTTAATGTCCACTTGCTTAAACTGAAACAATTTAACTCCTTCAATCCCCCCTCAAAGCGCATACCTGTCAGTCCTAGAATCAGCCTAACCACTCTCCCGTCAACTTTATCTGGCACTGCATCTTATTTGTAATATGGAGATCAAAATTTGTATTATTACTTCAGGTGAATTAACTTAAGCATAACCTGACTTATACTCCACACATTATGCTATATAGCCTAACATGATCACATCTGTACATTTTTTTGATGTGGAAAGTGATAAGTCCATTATGACTTCTAGATCTTTCTCATAAGGTGTACTTTCAAGTTTCATACCTCCCATTGTGTATTTAGATCTAATATTTCTACGTCCTATTTGTATTTTTTAGATTTGTTGACAATAAAATTTATTTTGCCATGAATCTTCTAAACCTGCATGCTTCCCAGATATCTCTGCAACAATTTAGATAATTCTGCATTATCTGCCCTTTGACATAGGTTGGTGTCATCTACAAACTTAACCAGCTTATTGATTATACTCTTCCTGATTGTTTATGTATATTAAAAATAGGGATGCACCGATCCCGATACCAGTATCTGGTATCGGCCTCGATACCACATTTTCTAAAGTACTCGTACTCGTTAAAAGTCCCCCCGATACCGGGGACCGATACCACGGTCTGAGAAATGTCTATGTTTGAGCGGTGTGTAAGGGGCTAATCATAAGCGCCGAGTGCCTGCCCCCAGGCCCCGGCTGCAGCTCAGAGCGGGGAGAAGGCGAGGCGAGACATGTCAGCCGTGTGTAGGGTTGCCACCCGTCCTTTAAAATACGGAATCGTCCCGTATTTGAGAATGAAATTGCGCGTCCCGTTTTGAATCAATACGGGACGGGTTTTGTCCCGTATTTTTTTTATCATTTTTTTAAAGCAGCGTCTCATGCAAATCATCCCACACGCATTTTATGAAGATGCCTCCTTTCCTACTTTTGATTGGGTAATACGGGATGTGGCCCCCGCTGCAGTATGCGTCCCTTATTTTTTTGTATTAAAAGTGGTAACCCTAGCCGTGTGGAACTATTTCAAAGTGAATGAAGACGACAAAACAAAGGCGGACTGCAAATTGTGCTCAGCGAAATTGGTCCAGAGGAGACTCAAAAGGTAGCGCATTTAACACAAGTAATTTAATCAAGCACCTAAAATCCCAACACGACAACGAGTACAAAGAGTTTAACCCACGCTTCTAAACCAACACAACCCACGCTGCAGCAAACTCTTGCAAGACGAGAGAAAATGTCCAGAGACAATCCACGTGCTGTGAAAATAACACAGGCAATTATCGAGTACATTTCATTGAGTGACCAGCCACTCCACGGAGGTAGAAAATGTGGGATTCCTGCGTCTCCTCCATGTTCTGGAGCCCAGATATGATGTCCCAAGCCGCCGCTACATGACTGACACGGAGCTGCCTAAACTACACGACTCCGTGAAAAAAACATATTCACAGCCTACTGCAAGCCTCCTCTGCGTTTAGTTTTCACCACGGATATTTGGACAAGGCAGTGGTTACCCCGTGTCGCTAATTAGGCCTAACCTCCCAGTGGATAGACGAGAGTTTCTTTTTTTTTTGTTAAATTATATGACTAAAGCTGTTACCTGTAAATTTAAATCATGTTTTTATTAAGTACTCGGTATCGGCAAGTACTCGGTATCGGCGAGTACTGAAATGCAAGTACTCGTACTTGTACTCGTTTTCCAAAAAGGGTGGTATCGTGCATCCCTAATAAAAATGACAGGCTTCTCCAGCACTGATCCCTGATGAACATCACTTTTAACATCACCTTATTTTGGAAAAGGTCCCCTCACCATAACACTTTGCTTCCTGTGTTTGAGCCAATTTTGTAACCATCTACACACTGCGCCTTGAATTCACACTAGCTTTACTTCATGTGATACCTTATCGAAAACTTTGTGAAAAGTAAGACAAATAATATCATATGCACCTCTCTTATTATATGCTTTTTTGAGGTTATCAATTTCCTTATCCATAAGCTTATGAAAAATGCACTTTCAAAGCATTTTCTGGTATTTACTGTCTATATTCAAATTCACCTTTAGTGTTCCTAATGCTCATCACCTCCTCCTTGATAATTCTTTTAAAACTAAAATATTGAAAGAATCTTTTTGCTTTTTTTGCAGATGTCTCTTCTAACTGACTTTTAGCTTTACTAATAACCTTTTAACTGTTTTCTGGCATGTTCTTATGTGTCCTATGGTTAGAATTGGAGTTATTACTTTTAAGCCTTATACAGCTGTTTTTTCTTTGTAACTTCTTTTTAGCTCCTTATTTATTCACCATGGAGTTTAATTTCTTACTGATTCTAATGTTTGTGATAAACTTGTCCTTTATTACATGTAAAATCCTTTTAAAACCTGTATAACTCCTCAGCTGACTCACACTAATATCCTACACCAATTTATTTTACACATGCTTGCCACATGTGCTCTAAGATTGGCAACACTAAAATTAAGATTAACTACTTTAGTTTTGATTATGCACTCAAAAATAATGAAGACATATTATACTATGGTCACTAGATTTTAATAGTTTCTGTCTTATCTATATCTTTTAATCCTATTCTGATTATTACAGAATGCTAAATCCAAATATCCTTCCCCTTATGGTTGTTGATTTAAAATACACTTGTTTATTCCAGCCAAAAAACCCAGTTCTTGTGCTTTGCTATTTGTAAGACTAGCCTAGTTAATTTTTAGGTATTAATGTCCCTGATGACTATAATATCCTCCTCCAGACTTTCCTTTTTAATATTATTAAAATGTATGTAAATTAAATCTATTATCTGCATTAGGGAGTCTATAACACACTCCTATCAGGCTTCTATCTTAAATGCTATCTAGTCTGATTCAAACATCCTTACTAAGCTGTAGCTCACCATCTAACTGAAGAAACTTACATTTAAATGTTTATGACAATTGCCTTACTATTCATAAGGGGTACCTCCCACTAAGAAAAGACAGATAATTATTATTCCTTGCCTATTTTTGCATTAGTAAAAGCGATTAACTGGTGACATAACTGAAATTAATTCTTTGTTTTAGATCATAAATATGGTTGAATGTCATCATCATATGAAAGAAACTTAATATTTTTATATATACATCTTCCATTTGCAAAATATGTAGAGAAAATGCAATTAGTCCCAGCACTCAAACCATGGAGGCACCATATCTAATTTAGACAGAATGAGAGATACCAAAAAAAATAACGTATGAATAGAAAGTTTTCAAATTTGTTACTGATAGTGAGCTGATAAATATGAAGTAAACTAAGTAAGAACTGTACCTAATAGGCCAACATTATTCTTAATCATGTGTAGTAAAATCCTGTGATGATTATCATCAAAAGAAGGATTTAAGTATAAAGGCATTATAATGGAGATATTTCATGCATGTGAAAATTAGAGTCTCATTTACAACATGAGTTAAAGCAGTTACCCCTGTTGTGATCAAGGCAAAAGCCAAACTAAAATTTCTTATGAAGACTGTATTTTTAAAGAAAGTATTTAAGGAGATTATGTTGAATTATAAAAAATAACAGGAAAGGTAACTCACACATTTCTGAGTGACAGCCTTCAGAATCCTGTGTGCATTAGTACTTCGTGGTTATGTCGAAAATGTTTTCCTTATTTCAAAAGTAACCATGAATTCAGTAGTCACTTCCTTAGAGTTTTCACTGCTTTTATTATCACCTGCAAAATGATGTACTGTATAGATCAATATAAAAGGATTTCAGGTGAATAATAACAGTGAGTAAACACAACATATAGTTCCACCTCAGGTATTTTGAATGTAGTCTGTTATTTTCACATAACCTATATAGACCTATAGGCACATACACCAACACAAATCACCCACAACAATACATATTATATATTAAGATGTCAGTTAGGTTAAATTAGACCTAGCCAATACATGATCTTTGAGTAAGTGTGTGATAGAGCTATTTCATGTAGCTTCTTATTGCAAAAATATCTGCTATGTATTATTAAGTGTGCAGCATTAATTTGTTTGTTTCATTGACTTATAGACACTTTCAAGAATGCAAGTTGGTCTTTATCAAGTGTGCTAGTTTGTATAGTCATGGCCCATTCCTATTTATGTCTTAAAGACTTTAATTTTGCTGCCTTTGTTTTGGTACTTTCTTTGTAAGTTGCATTTTACTTTCATAACTATTAGGTAAAAGTACAAAAAACACAAATAGGAAAGTGTCTCATCTCTGACACATTGAAATGGGCTTGCTTATATGATGTTTCTGACTCTTGTCTTCAAGCTTAACCTCGCTGGTAATCCTAATTTTTTTAAAACCTTTTGTATTTGTTGATGGGTTTATGCTGTAGGTGGATGGCTTGTCACGACTCTCAACTCCCCATCATAGGGATACCTTAACTTGCAAACTGTCTAAGATGTTAATTTCTGCTCAGTACACAGTTAAAAAGGGTTTATGAGGAAGCAGCAAAGATATTTGATCTTAAGGGAATGTACAATTGTTCACCTGAAGTTTCAAAAAGCTTTTGATTAAAATCCCCACAAGAGGTTTCTTATCTTCTTCTTTCTTTCTGCTGCACCCATTAGGGGTTGCCACAGTGGATCATCTTCTTCCATATCTTTCTGTCCTCTGCATCTTGTTCTGTTACACCCATCACCTGCATGTCCTCTCTCACCACATCCATAAACCTTCTCTTAGGCCTTCCTCTTTTCCTCTTACCTGACAGCTCAATCCTTAACATCCTTTTGCCAATATACTCAGCATCTCTCCTCTGCACATGACCAAACCAATGCAATCTGGCCTTTTTGACTTTGTCTCCTAACCGTCCAACTTGAGCTGACCCAATAATGTACTAATTTTTAAATCCTATCCACCCTCGTCACACCCAGTGCAAATCTTAGCATCTTTAATTCTGCTACCTCCAGCTCTGTCTCCTGCTTTCTGGTCAATGCCACCGTCTCCAACCCATATAACATAGCTGGTCTTACTACCGTCCTGTAGACCTTCCCTTTCACTCTTGCTGATACCGTCTGTCACAAATTACTCCTAACACTCTTCTCTACCCATTCCACCCTGCCTGCACTCTCTTTTTTGCCTCTCTTCCACAATCACCGTACTCTGTACTGTTGATCCCAAGTATTTTAAACTCATTCACCTTCGCCAACTCTACTCCCTGCATCCTCATCATTCCAGTGACCTCCCTCTCATTTACACACATGTATTTTGTGTTTGTTCCTACTGACCTTTCATTCTTCTCCTCTCCAGAGCATATCTCCAGCTCTCCAGGGTCTCCTCAACCTTGCTCTCTACTATTGCTACAGATCACAATATCTTCAGCAAACATCATAGTCCATGAGAACTCCTGTCTAATCTCATCTGTCAACCTGTCCATCACCCATTGCAAATAAGAAAGGGCTCAGAGCCGATCCGTGATGTAATCCCATCTCCACTTGAATGCATCCATCACTCCTACCGCAGAGTTCACACACTGTTACATTTCCCTCGTACATATCCTGTACAGCTCTTACATACTTCTCTGCCACTCCCGACTTCCTCATACAATACCACGGCTCCTCTTGAGGCACCCTGTCATATGCTTTCTCCAGGTCCATAAAGATGCAATACAACTCCTGGCCTTCTCTATACTTCTCCATCAACATCCTCAGTGCAAACATTGCATCTGTGGTGCTCTTTCTTGGCATGAAACCATTACTGCTGCTCACTAATCATCACCTCACTTCTTAACCTAGCTTCCACTACTCTTTCCCATAACTTTATACTGTGGCTCATCAATTGTATCCCCCTGTAATTACTACAGTCCTGCACATCCCCCTTATTCTTAAATATCAGCACCAGTATACTTCTTCTCCACTCCTCAGGAATCCTCTCACTTTCCATGATTCCATTAAACAATCTGGTTAAAAACTCCACTGCCATCTCTCCTAAACACTTCCATTCTTCCACAGGTATGTCATCTGGACCATTTTTCATCCTCTTCATAGCTGTCCTTACTTCCTCTTTGCTAATCCGCTGCACTTCCTGATTCACTATCTCCACATCATCCAACCTTCTCTCTCTCCTCGTTCTCTTCATTCATCAGCCTCTCAAAGTACTCTTTCAATCTGCTCAACACACTCTCCTCGCTTGTGAGTATGTTTCCATCTTTATCGTTTATTACCCTAACCTGCTGTAGATCTTTCCCAGCTTGGTCCCTCTGTCTAGCCAATCGGTAGAGGTCCTTTTCTCCCTCCTTAGTGTCCAACCTCTCATATAACTCATCATACACCTTTTCTTTAGCCTTCGTCACCTCTCTCTTCACCTTACGCCTTATCTCCTTGTACTCTTGTCTACTTTCCGCATCTCTCTGACTATCCCACTTCTTCTTTGCCATCCTCTTCCTATGGTATACTCTCCTGTACTTCCCCATTCAACACCAGGTTCCTTTTCCTCCTCCTCTGTCCAGATTTCATGCCAAGCACCCTTTTTGCTGTCACCCTTACTACTTTTGCTGTAGTTGCCCAACTGTCTGGTAACTCTTCACTGCCACCCAGTGCCTGTCTTACCTCCTCCCTAAACTCAACCTTGCAGTCTTCCTTTTTCAACTTCCACCATTTGATCCTTGGCTCTGCCCTCACTCTCTTCCTCTTCTTGATCTCCAGCATCATCCTATAGACCACCATCCTATGCTGCTTAACTACACTTTCCCCTGCCACCACTTTGCAGTCTTCAATCTCCTTCAGATTGACTCATCTGCATAGGATGTAATCCACCTGTGTGCATCTTCCTCCACTCTTGTACATCACCCTGTGTTCCTCCCTCTTCTTAAAATACATATTCACCACAGCCATGTCCATCCTTTTGCAAAATCCACTATCCTCTGACCTTCTTCATTCCTCTCCTTGACACCATTGCCTATCCATCACCTCCTCGTCTCCTCTGTTCCCTTCACCAACGTGTCCCATTGAAATCCGCTCCAAACACCACTTTTCTGTCCCTTGGGTACACTTTTCATCACTTCATCCAACTCACTCCACAAATCTTCTTTCTCATCCATCGCACACCCAACTTGCAGGGCATATGCACTAACAACATTCATCATCACACCTCCAATTTCCAGTTTCATAATCATTACTCTGTCTGATACTCTTTTCACCTCCAAAACACTCTTGACATACTGTTCCTTCAGTATAACCCCTACCCCATTTCTCCTCCCATCCACACCATGATAGAACAATTTGAATCCACCTCTGATCCACCTGGCCTTACTCCCCTTCCATTTAGTCTTTTGCACGCACAATATATCAGAATTCCTTCTCTCCATCATATCTGCTAACTCTCTCCCCTTACCAGTCATACTGCCAGCATTCAAAGTTTCCTACCCTCAATTCCACTCACTTTACCTTCCTCCTGCTCCAAACACGTCTCCGCCCTCTTTTTCTCCTTCTTCAGCCAACAGTAGCCCAATTTCCGCCAGCATCCTGTTGGCTAACAGTACTGGTGGCGGTTGTTGTTAACCTGCGGCTCGACCGATCTGGTATGGAAATTTGTATTGTTGTCCGCATATTGATTTGGCAAAATTTTTACCCCGGATCCCCTTCCTGACGTAACCCTCCCCATATATCCGGGCTTGGGACCGGCACAAAGAAACACACTGGCTTGTGCATCCCCTGTGGCTGTGTTAAGAGGTTTTTTATCAAAGTTCTTTTAAAGTTAACTAATTCAGAAAAAGTTCCACAATTCATAAGTCATTGTTTTTAATACTTAAAACAAAAGTCTTCACTCAATGTGCCCTATGTCCTTTATCAAACAGTGAAAGACAGTAAAAGAAAAGAAAAATCAAAAATGTTTTGATTTATGAATTGTGGAACTTTTTCTGAATTAGTTTTAACTTTAAAAGAGCTTACCACAAAAGAGGTCAATGCTGTTCCTTCTTTTATTTATTTACTTATTTATTTGCAATCAATTGACTAATGAACATTTGTCAAGTGTTATTTAAACTACATTCACAAAAATTCAGTAGAGATACATCAACCTACTACTCTCAAGTTGCCTGCTGTCTTCACGTCCATCCTAAATCATTGTATATGACTGTGAGCAGCAAGAGTTATCCAGAAGGATGGAACACAATCTTAACATCAGCACCTATGTAGATAAATGACAAAATCTCAGGAGACAAGACAGAATAAAGCAGAAAGAATGACATCAAGTCTTCATACTTGAATAAATATTTCATAGCAAAATGGGTAGAAACACTGTAGTAAGCACTTTTCATACAGATGGACCTGGACAGAATTCAGAAATATAGAAAATAAAATTTAAGAAATGTAAATATGACATTTTTTCATATAGAAAGAAACAAACAAACAGAGAATAACCACACATTGGTGGTTCTGATGCAAGAAAATAGAACTTAATGAAAAGGATTTGTCAGTTTTGTCAGTCTACATAAGTAATCAAAAGGGCTTATTGGACCATGAGGTTGTACAGAAAATTGAGGCAGTTTTATTTTGTTCCCTTGAAGTAAATAAAGTTCAAGAGGTGATATGCCAGAAGTGTGACTTATGAAAGGAGTTATTAGGATGAATGTCCAATTTTACTTTAACGTCTGGTCTTTAGCAAGAATGAGGGGCATAAATACAAACATTTGGAGTGCTTCACATCTCAACTGTACAGTATTTTGTAAGTGTTGAATAAAGAGTAGGTAATAAGATGTGCTGATGTTAATGTCCTGTTCATTTCTCAACATTTCTAATCCCTTTATATTCTGCTTAGAATTTACTGAAAACTAAACAGTTAAAAGTAACCATACAGGTTCTCACACAGAGGGCTTCTAAAGACCTGCTTCCGTTATAGTATATTTTTACTGCATCTCAAGACTCTGTAGCACAAGTTATAAATGTAGTGCAATTTCTTTACCATGTTCTCACTGAAGATGGTTGATTGCTGCATACCATACTAAAAAATAATTGTTTGGTTTTCTGCATCATTTGAGTGCCAATCAGCACAAAGTGGTGGCTTTCCAGGAGGGCACCTGCATTGTGATTCTAGTGTCAGAAATGGACAAAATATTAGCACATATGATGAATGTAAGTGGAAGATAGTATAACAAAGCATATTATACTATACTGTATAACAATTGGCAAACTTGTTAAATACAGAGACAGAGTTTTTTGTTTTTTCTCATTGCACCAGGTCATCAGTTCTGATACTAAACTATTAACCTATGGTGGTTGCTGCATAAACCCAATCGGAATAGATTTATTTTTGCCTTTTGGAATATATGAATCTGTGTCACCTTTGTTCTCAGAACCTTTTGTTAGTAGTGTTTCTTCTAGAAGATACACATACTGTAGTCAAACGTCAGAAACAGAAGGTTAATATATTTCACAAATTCCCTGTGCATAAGACCTGATCTTGATAGTTAAAGCATTACTCTGTAAGTTTCACGAGGGCAGAATATTTAATTGCTATTGGAAATATGGTGCAAAATAGTATTAAGTTACAAGTCTTTTGACCATGTACATGCCTGTCTTTTTCAAAGTCCTAGAGCAGGTCACGTGGACAGTGCTGTAAAAATGGCGCCATCCTTCAGATGAGAAGTCACACCAAGATCTTCACTCTCTGTGGTCATAAAGGATCACTGGGAGTCCTTTATAAAGAGTAGGGTGCATCCTGATGTCCTGACTAAATTGCCCACATCATCCTAGTCATTCTGCTCCCCTAATCATCCCCTGTCCCTGACTGGCTAACTGTATCTCACCCCTTCACCACCTGACAGCTAATGTGTAGTGAGTGTACTGGAGCCGAAATGACTGCCGTCACATCATCCAGGTGTATACTATACATTAGTGGTGGTTGACGTGGCTCCCAGCTCACCATGTAAAAGCGCTTTAAGTAGTGAGAATATAAATGTAAAGAATTATTATTATTATTATTATTACTGCTGCCTTGAAACCAAAGATGGCAGTTCAAGTCCCCAGGCATTCTTCCAGAAGACATACAGGTTAGGTGGATTGGCAATGCTAAATAGGCCCCTGGTATGTATGTGTGTGGGTGTTTACCCTGCAAAGGGCTACTGCCCTGTCAAAGAATTGTTCCTGGGTTGTGTCCAGTGCTTATTGGGATAGGTTCTAGCTCTAGAAATTGAATGGATTGCTTGTGTACCTTATATACTTGGCCACTATGTTAGGAAAATCAGATTTCTAAAAAATAGTCCTCTTCCCTTTGTACTTGAAATGTGTTGCTATAGATTCAAGTGAGCCTCTGATCTCTCTCTTGCATACTGTATCTTAATTCTTTTTAACAGGTACAGGCCAAGCTTTGACACTGTTCCTTTATGTTAATAAAACTGCTTTTTTGTATACTGGAGCCTGTCAGTATCAAATAAGGTACTTTTTCTCCCTGTTGAACTCCTGGGGCCTCATGTATAAATGCTCAAAAATGTTGTGTATGCCTGTTTACACGCTCACATCACGGTGTATAAAAACTAAACTTGGTGTAAAGCCACGCACATTCTCACACCAGCACAAACCATAGTGTATGCAAGGTTTTGGCTTGGTTTTGCAAACTGGTGGCACCCAGCTTCAGTTTTCTAGTTTTCTAACCCTTTTTTATCCCTAACTCCGCTCACATCCTTGAGCTTCTACTTTTCAAAAACTTGTAGCTCCACACTTTAAATCTCAGCATTATCGTTAATATTTTTTTATTGATAATCTGACATTTTCCTTTATCTGTGTCCATGACTCTGTGACTTTAATTGGCCTTAAATGAACTGGTGGCTTTTACGTTATAGGGTCTGAAAACCCCAACTGACATTCTAAACCATTCTACTAGGCAGGTAAACCCATGAATCATTTTTTAGCTCTTAACAGATTTGACACTAAATTGATTTATTTGAAAAATATAAAAAGTTTTGGCAGCTAGCTGTTCATTTGTTATACTGTTTTAAATTAATGACAGAAGCTATAATAAGTACCAACAAGAACCTGGACTTTGTGAAGTATACACACATTTTATAAAACATTCTAGCATTGCTTTCACCCTCTAATTTACCACTTTATGTATTTATATTAAGTACCAGTCAATAAAAAATTGTTGTCTGTCATACATTCTATTTAAGAATTTTAAAAGCAAGCAGTATCTGCAAAAGAGCCTTTTATAAATTCATTGCTGTGTTTCTATTTGGAATTGTTTATTTTGACAATTTAATGTACCAACATACGATTTTTACATTTATGACAGACTTTCTGATTTTCATTTTGCTCCTGCCCCATACTAATGGTTGCCAAATTTCATTCTTTTAATGGTCCATGATTTTAAGATCCACATCCTCAGTGCATACTTAATTCTTAATACTTGATTTGTTTAATGAATGCATAACTTCCCCTGCATTTTATTACACTCAGATGTGCAATTAGTTCAATGCTTAACTATGATCTCTTCAACAGTTATAGCTAAAGGTTCTTTTTTAAACTTTTCTAATATGGTATTCACCTACCCACTTAATCCCAGTTTAAGGTCATGGAGAGCCAGATCCTATCCGGACAACATTAAGCACAACTGAAGTGATATTGGAAAAGATATATATCAAACAGTTATTAGCAAACTTCATAACTGATTTTCCAGTTTAAAGCCAAGTATTCTACCATAAGTGTAAAGCAATGACTGCTCCACCGCTAGCCAAAATTCCTAATAATGCAATTTGATGTTAAATTCAATTTGTTCATACAGTATGTACTGTAGTTCACTATTCAGAAGACACACTTTAGAGCATGTGCACAGAATTACAAATACAAAATAGTTACCAGAAATTAAACTAAAATGATGCAGCCTTTGAATGCACACTTTATATATAGTATAAGACAATACCTCAGTATTAGTGTACAGCATTAGCTAGTTATCCCATCTTTGTTTAATTTATAATATGTAAAGCCAGTTACAGAACTAAAAAACCTCTTTGAAAATTAGCTTTGACTTGTGTTATGCATTTAAATATATTTTACTGAAATGTAAGTGCTATTATAAAACAGTGTTATAGGAAAAGTGAAATGGGAATCCCTGCATAAAAAAACGAGAGACCAGGGTTATTATCTGTAACCTTTACAAAAGAAATGGCAATGCATGTCAGTCTGTATTCCAGTATTATAATAGAACATACTGTACTGTATTTTATACATATTATTTTGAAAAAAATTGGCAGTTATTTTGTATAGATCTAGAGATGTGTGACTGAAATTATCATTTTAATATGCATTCATCTGACTTTTTATTATACATGACATATTTGACATCTTCCAAGAGGCAAAAACTGAGCTTGTTTAATTCTTGGTATAATAACGCAAACAAAATATCAAGTTTGATTTTAGTAAGAAGGAACATATTTGCATGTATAGTTTCACCTGTGTATCATACAGTATGTAGTTGCACTTTTTTTTTTTATTACATTTTTATGTTTTTCTTACTATTTATACAATTAGGATTTTGTGAAAAGAGAAAAGCTAGTAACCATAAATAACTCTTATACTTTTTCTTCTCATAATAGGAAAAATGTAAAAGCTTCTGCAGTTTGTCAATATTCAATTAAAGATATCCAGAAAGTATTTAATGGTCCTTATGTGGAGAATCAGGACACCAGTCTGAAGTGGAATGAGCACACGGGTGAAGTTCCCCAGCCACGACCTGGTGCGGTAAGTCATCATCACCTGTTTAATTAATGTCATATTAGCTACTATATTAACCATCAAATTATTATCACTTTGATCAGTAATTTTAAAAACAGAGGTAGCATTTCATGTGATCCTGTTTCACTTTTCACTAAAGGTTAGGGATACCCTACCATATTCTTATATAGTGCAGTATAACAATATTGGAACATTTGCAGCATTGATATGGTCTGAAATGGAACTGAAAAGTTAGAATTTTCAAATTCACTGATACTGCACTGTATAGATTTCATTGCTTGGCAGTTATATACTGTATATTTATATATGTGTTTTAAACTCACTACAAGTCTAGTGCTTTGTTTCTATACAAAATAAAAATGAGATTTCTAGTAATAAAAGTTTCTGTTTTAAGAACATGTAGTCTGGAATTATAAAATTCACATATACTGTATGATGGAATTGTACATACAGCAGCACCTCATTTTGCCTTACATACATGCATGGTGTGAAATATATAATGGCAATTGGTGGAAGTTCATGTTTTTTTTAATGAAACAGAAGATTATATGAAAGGATCATATATGAAATTTCCTGGAGTTTCCAAAATATTCAGAATTAACTACTGAAATAGTCCAATCATCCATCTGTTTTCTGTCCTACTGATACAGATATTTTTTTTGTTGTTGGCTATTCGTTTCATTTGTGCTATGCGTGTATTGACAGTGAACATGAACATGGCAAGTGTTCTGTCACAGATTAGCATTCACTTTTTCTTTTTATGATTTTCACATAAAGGAATACAAACATAATCTTGGTCAAATTTTGATGAATGAGCCTATACCTTAATAACCTACATTATTTTTGTGGACAATATATCAGTGATCCCCAAGACTAAGTTTGAGATGCATAACACCCACCTCCCCCAAGCAATGATCATCTGCTCACCTCTTAATCAGATTTTTTTCCCATTGCAGTGTATAACAGATGAGTTCAGAGAGAAAGGTTATAACACATCAACGGACCTGCCAGACAATGTTCTTAATTTTGTCAGGAGACATCCCCTGATGTTTCAGCAAGTAAGACCAATGGAAAATCGGCCACTTCTTTTCAAGAGAAATGTGGACTACACCAGAATAGCAGTACAAAGAGTAACAGCTTTGGATAAGCAGACCTACAATGTGCTTTTTATTGGAACTGGTATGTAATATTTAATATGTGTTTGATATTTGTCTCTGTATGCATAGTGTTTACTCAGTAACAGAATAATTTATAAGACAAAGATAAATCTGAAAAAGTAAGCATGCCACATGATTTTTTTTTTCCTTTTTAACATATGTGGACATATTGAGATTTGATCTTCATTTAAATTGTCCATCCATCCATCCATTGTCTCCCGCTTATCCGAGGTCGGGTCGCGGGGGCAGCAGCTTGAGCAGAGATGCCCAGACTTCCCTCTCCCCGGCCACTTCTTCTAGCTCTTCCGGGAGAATCCCAAGGCGTTCCCAGGCCAGTCGAGAGACATAGTCCCTCCAACGTGTCCTGGGTCTTCCCCGGGGCCTCCTCCCGGTTAGACGTGCCTGGAACATCTCACCAGGGAGGCGTCCAGGAGGCATCCTGATCAGATGCTCGAGCCACCTCATCTGACTCCTCTCGATGCGGAGGAGCAGCGACTCTACTCTGAGCCCCTCCCGGATGACTGAGCTTCTCACCCTATCTTTAAGGGAAAGCCCAGACACCCTGCGGAGGAAACTCATTTCAGCTGCTTGTATTTGCGATCTCGTTCTTTCGGTCACTACCCATAGCTCATGACCATAGGTGAGGGTAGGAACATAGATCGACTGGTAAATTGAGAGCTTCGCCTTGCGGCTCAGCTCCTTTTTCACCACGACAGACCAATGCAGCGCCCGCATTACTGCGGATGCCGCACCGATCCGCCTGTCGATCTCACGCTCCATTCTTCCCTCACTCGTGAACAAGACCCCGAGATACTTGAACTCCTCCACTTGGGGCAGGATCTCGCTACCAACCCTGAGAGGGCACTCCACCCTTTTCCGGCTGAGGACCATGGTCTCGGATTTGGAGGTGCTGATTCTCATCCCAGCCACTTCACACTTGGCTGCGAACCGATCCAGAGAGAGCTGAAGATCACGGCCTGATGAAGCAAACAGGACAACATCATCTGCAAAAAGCAGTGACCCAATCCTGAGCCCACCAAACCGGACCCCCTCAACGCCCTGGCTGCGCCTAGAAATTCTGTCCATAAAAGTTATGAACAGAATCAGTGACAAAGGGCAGCCCTGGCAGAGTCCAACTCTCACTGGAAACGGGTTCGACTTACTGCCGGCAATGCGGACCAAGCTCTGGCACCGATCGTACAGGGACCGAACAGCCCATACTCTCGGAGTACCCCCCACAGGATTCCCCGAGGGACACGGTCGAATGCCTTTTCCAAGTCCATAAAACACATGTAGACTGGTTGGGCAAACTCCCATGCACCCTCCAGGACCCTGCTAAGGGTATAGAGTTGGTCCACTGTTCCGCGACCAGGACGAAAACCACACTGTTCCTCCTGAATCCGAGGCTCGACTATCCGACGGACCCTCCTCTCCAGGACCCCTGAATAGACTTTTCCAGGGAGGCTGAGGAGTGTGATCCCTCTGTAGTTGGAACATACCCTCCGATCCCCCTTCATAAAGTGGGGGACTACCACCCCGGTCTGCCAATCCAGAGGCACTGTCCCTGATGTCCATGCGATGTTGCAGAGGCGTGTCAACCAAGACAGTCCTACAACATCCAGAGCCTTGAGGAACTCCGGGCGTATCTCATCCACCCCCGGGGCCCTGCCACCAAGGAGTTTTTTGACCACCTCGGTGACCTCAGTCCCAGAGATGGGGGAGCCCACCTCTGAGTCCCCAGGCTGTGCTTCCTCATTGGAAGGCATGTTAATGGGATTGAGGAGGTCTTCGAAGTACTCCCCCCACCGACCCACAGCGTCCCAAGTCGAGGTCAGCAGCGCACCATCCCCACCATATACAGTGTTGACACTGCACTGCTTCCCCTTCCTGAGACGCCGGATGGTGGACCAGAATCTCCTCGAAGCCATCCGAAAGTCGTTCTCCATGGCCTCCCCAAACTCCTCCCACGCCCGAGTTTTTGCCTCAGCAACCACCAAAGCCGCATTCCGCTTGGCCTGCCGGTACCTATCAGCTGCCTCCAGGGTACCACAGGACAAAAGGGTCCTGTAGGACTCCTTCTTCAGCTTGACGGCATCCTTCACCGCCGGTGTCCACCAACGGGTTCGGGGATTGCCGCCACGACAGGCACCGACCACCTTACAGCCACAGCTCCGGTCAGCTGCCTCAACAATAGAGGCACGGAACATGGCCCATTCGGACTCAATGTCCCCCACCTCCCTCGGGATGTGGTTGAAGTTCTGCCGTAGGTGGGAGTTGAAGCTACTTCTGACAGGGGGCTCTGCCAGATGTTCCCAGCAGACCCTCACAACACGTTTGGGCCTACCACGCCTGACCGGCATCCTCCCCCACCATCGAAGCCAACTCACCACCAGGTGGTGATCAGTTGACAGCTCCGCCCCTCTCTTCACCCGAGTGTCCAAGACATGTGGCCGCAAGTCCGACGACACGACCACAAAGTCGATCATCGAACTGAGGCCTAGGGTGTCCTGGTGCCAAGTGCACATATGAACACCTCTATGCCTGAACATGGTGTTCGTTATGGACAATCCGTGTCGAGCACAGAAGTCCAATAACAAAACACCACTCGGGTTCAGATCGGGGGGGGCCATTCCTTCCAATCACGCCCTTCCAGGTCTCACTGTCATTGCCCACGTGAGCATTGAAGTTTCCCAGCAGAACGAGGGAGTCCCCAGAAGGTATGCCCTCTAGCACCCCCTCCAGGGACTCCAAGAAGGGTGGGTACTCTGAACTGCTGTTCGGTGCATACGCACAAACAACAGTTAGGACCCGTCCCCCCACCCGAAGGCGAAGGGAGGCTACCCTCTCGTCCACCAGGGTAAACCCCAATGTACAGGCTCCAAGTTGGGGGGCAATAAGTATACCCACACCCGCTCGGCGCCTCTCACCGGGGGCAACTCCCGAGTGGTACAGAGTCCAGCCCCTCTCAAGGAGATTGGTTCCAGAGTCCAAGCTGTGCGTCGAGGTGAGTCTGACTATATCTAGCCGGAACCTCTCAACTTCGCGCACTAGCTCAGGCTCCTTCCCCTTCAGAGAGGTGACATTCCACGTCCCAAGAGCCAGCTTCTGTAGCCGAGGATCGGACCGCCAACAACAACAACAACATTTATTTATATAGCACATTTTCATACAAAAAGTAGCTCAAAGTGCTTTACATAATGAAGAGAAGAAAAATAAAAGACAAAATAAGAAATTAAAATAAGACAACATTAATTAACATAGAAAGGAGTAAGGTCCGATGGCCAGGGTGGACAGAAAAAACAAAAAAAAACTCCAGAAGGCTGGAGAAAAAAATAAAATCTGTAGGGGTTCCAGGCCACGAGACCACCCAGTCCCCTTTGGGCATTCTACCTAACATAAATGAAATAGTCCTCTTTGTAGTTCGGGTTTTTCACGGAGTCACTTGATGCTGATGGTCATACAGACTTCTGGCTTTTAATCCATCCATCATTGTTGGAACATCATGGTGCTTTGGGTAGATGGTGGTGGCGCACGCCACCACCAACAGGACACCGGAAAAGGAAACAGAAGAGAGAGTAGGGGTTAGTACAGATTTTGAATGAATAGTTATTATAATGAATTAGATATACAGAGTATCAGGATTAAATTACAGTGAAGTTATGAGAAGGCCATGTTAAAATAATGTGTTTTCAGTAGTTTTTTAAAGTGCTCCACTGTATTAGCCAAGGTCCCCGCCTTCGGCCACCACCCAACTAACACTGCACCCGACCTCCTTGGCCCCTCCCATAGGTGGTGAGCCCATGGGAAGTCATTTAAATTGTATTTTTAGATAAGTGTATTGCAATTGAGTAAAAAAAAATAAAATGTGACTTTGTAGTAGTTTATTCAATGGAAAATCAAATCTTGATATAAATACATATGTTAAATAAGAAAAAAACATTTCATGGGGTTAGCCTTAGGGTTTTTGCATGCGAAAAAGTAAGTACACAGCTAAAATTGTTAAGGTGATTCTTTTCACCTAATAATAAAGTATTCAAGAAATTATGAATCAATAACATCAGTGTAGAGCATTCCATTTATTGAATGAAGGATTGAAAGAATTGGCTGTGAGTGTGAAGTTTCATGTATACTTGTAACATTCAGTAATATTCACTGCCCTTAGCAATCTCTCTCCGACACTGCTGCCTTCACTGGATCATCTTTACACTGCCACACAAAAAGTACAAAAGCACATTTATATCAAATGTTATCTTACAGCACATAGTATGACAAGCTGACAAGGCCAGCTACAATATTCATTGTGAAAATCTTCCTGTTCAAAATAAACTGTGTTCTTTTTTTCCTCATTTTTGTCATTGAACCATGTAAAGACAGGAAGAACATATAGGCGATTCTGTATAAGACAGAGTTTAATAGATTGTAAATGTTAAAGTTTACAGCACATAGACACCTCAGAATTGAGTGATAGCCATGAAAATCACAAGTTAACATTGTTCATTATTTGCATAAAATTTTAGCATCAAAATAGTTCAGAAATAAATTGACTATAAAGAAATGTAAATGAAAGACTAATGTGTAGTTGGTGTAAAGTAGGAAAAGGAAGAGTGTTCAACACTCTTTGCCATTCCATGTGAGTGTGTAATTTTCTTAATCCTTCTTAGAATAGTTTCTCCAACAGTGGTTCATTTATAGTGTTAAAATTATTTCAATAAACTAATCATTGTATTGAAGAGACTAAAAAAGTGTATTTGTTTTTATTCTAAAGGATCCTTGCTAACCTATGGACTATTTAAAGTATACACTCAACCTGTCCTGTTTTATAGAATACTAGGGGGCTTTGCCCCCTGCTCACTTCGCTCGCCAACCCCCGTGTTTGGTTTTCCGGATTCACACTTTTAAGATTTTTTTTTCTTTGAATTGTTGCTATTTCATTAGTTTCACTTTTATTTCAGAACTTCTGTAAAAACAATATTTCTAATCTTACGAGTCCCAATATGCTGAATCTTTTTAATGAGGTCAGGATAGGTTTCTCTGTTTGGAATTTCAGCACAAACAAAACGATCTACATCATCATAAGTTAATATTTATTTTTACGAAGTAAAAAAGTAAGTAGAGTTCTGCATTGGACTCCTGTGTAAAGTCGTGCTATTTTCCTCTCACAGCTCCAAAAGTACATGGGGTTACCAAGGTGATACCACAGCTTTTGTCTAGGTTTTTGTACAAGGGCTAGACAGAACGTTTTTGACTCTTGGGGTAAATGTAGCTTTTTAAATAAGCAGACAGATAAATATATATACATGAACAAAATAACCAATAAATGCATGTGCGGTAAACTCCGTTTTTGAAATTCTCAAGATTCTTTATTTGTCACATGCATAGTTATACAGGACAACACGCAGTGAAATGCATCCTGATCCGCTTATCAAAAACTGTGTAAAGTTAGAAGAATATCAGTTAAATTAACAAAAAGTCATAGATTGAAAGATAACAGTATAGTAGAACATAATAAATAAGTAAAATTATGTGAAAAGGGTAGAATTAAGTGTTAAGGTGCAATAGTGTAGTAATTATTGTGCAAAACCAAAGTTAGACTGGTGCATAGTTAAACGAGGCAGTTTGTTTGTTTGCACTACTGCGATCTTTACTTTTTTTTATATTTTCTAATTTTCCTACTTTCATATCCTTTAACTTTCTCCACATGTGTATAGCGCTGTTTTTTTTTTTTTGAGCCTTTCTAATTTCACTGGTTTCATAGTCTCTAACCTGCTCTGCATGTGTTTAGCGTCAACATTTGTAAACGTCTTTATGAAGTTCCACTTTGTCATTTTACTCATTGTCTTTTAATTCTGAGCCGTACAGTGCAATACATAGAACAGAATAAATCCTCAATACAGTATAAAAATAAAAATTCTGGAAGTACGGAGTAGAATTTCACAGTAGATGATATCACATAATATGATTTGGATTTGTTTTAAGTCCTGGAGACCTCATTCATCAAGCTGCCTCCCCCCATTTTGCCATTCCACATCTGAAATAGCGCTAATCCAATGAAAGGACCCCTCATTCCCACGTCCCCATTCATCAGGGATGACTTTACCTTAGGCAGGCAATCTACAATTTAAATAGATTGTTATTTTCTTCTGAATTGTTACATATGCATTATTTTCACTTTTACTTTAAAAACTTTTGTAAAAACAATACTTGTTTCTTTATTTCCTGCCTCGCACGTGGTTACATCTCTTTCTTCCCAGACATATAATACTGCTCTTGTTGTGAAAGGTGTTGCGGCTGAACATACGCTAAGGATATGCCTTTGGATCATTTGCTGTCTTTTTGCTTCTTGCTAGCTGCCTCTTCTGCCTGTCGCATGTCGTTGTTTTAAGAGCTGGGAACACATGATGCTTGCCTGCCAAAAGCAATCCAACAACTGCTAGCTTAGAGGTCTGTTGACTTGTTTTAAATGATGGCTCACTGCCTGGTCTCGTGTGACGTTGTAAAAGCATACCTGTCTTTTATTTCTGGCCACGGGCGTGGTTGAATTCTTTCTTGCAGGATGTATAACGCTGCTCATGTTTGGTTGGGGTAGCTGCTGTCGCAGCTTTCTCCACATGTGTATAGCGCCGTTTTTTTTTTTTTTTTTGAGCCTTACTAATTTCACTGGTTTCATAGTCTCTAACCTGCTCTGCATGTGTTTAGCGTCAACGTTTGTAAACGTCTTTATGAAGTTCTACTTTCTTTTATTCATTGTCTTTTAATTCTGAGCCGGATTGGCCGTGCTTTTTTTTCAATTCCACTTGTTCCGGGCTGATAATTACTTTCCTTATTTTCTGAATTTGCACCTCGATTATTCTTTTTAGCTCTTTTTTCTGTCCAACGCATTTGAGTCTCTTTTCTCTGTGCCCGATTGGACGTGCTTTTTTTCCATTCCACTTGTTCCTGGCTGATCATCACGTTCCTTATTTTCTAAATTTGCACCTAGATTATTGTTTTTCTTTTTAGCATTTTTTTCTCTCCATCGCTTTTGGGTCTCTTTTCTTCGCGCTTTTCTTTCATCTTTGTTTAATCGTCGACGTTTCATTTCTACCCTATTCATTTCATTTCTACCCTATTCATTTCTATCGTATTGACCTTATACACTTTATATGCACTGAGAGCCCTGGAGCTGTGTGTGCTGCATGACTTCCTTTACACTACTGATTTTAGGGTGTGTCTTGCAAGACACTCGTTCTATGTTCCCATGAGACGCACCGTGGCAGTTCTCTTTCGTCTCGCGGGTCTTTAAATTATCTTTCGAGAAGATCATGTATCGTAGACTATCAGGACAGGGGACAGGATTTCTTTTTATAATAGAGAGATAGAGAGCTCACAGTTTTTGATGCCATTTGGATTAATGTTAGTAGATCAAATAAATTGTTATTTAAAATATGATCATTTGTTATAGATCAAAAAATTAAAATATCTTTATGCACTTCGTCTATAGAAGGTGGGAGTTTAGTCATCTAAGGTAGTAATATAGTAATATGTATGTAAATAAATAATCAATTTGTTTTTGTACGTAGAATATGTTTCTGCTTACTGCTTTTTGATTCAGATGTTATTATTTTAGTTGAGAGCATGGGCCTAAGTGGTCTCATCTTTTGATCTTTGATGGCATCCATAAGTTCTTGCAGTTGCAATGGCAAACAGGACCACTATGATTTCATTCATGTTCTTCCTTCTTTTCTTCATATATAGTAAACTCTGAGGCATCACTCCTAATTATATTAAAATAAATAAATCTATAGCAATTGCTGTAAGGAAGAAATTGCCAACATGGATCTAGAACAGGGATTCCCATACCCGGTCCTGGGGACCCACTGTGGCAACAGGATTTTGTTCCACCCAGCTTCTGTTTTTAATTGGACTCCTGGGCTAATTAAGTGAACTGTTATTTCCCAGATTCTGTGTTTTGGAAACAATATAGAAATTAGAAAACTAAGTTTGGTAAAAAAATATATATATATTAAAATGTACTAAGCAGTTACTGTATATAAGAAAATTTTTTTTTTTAACATTTTCATCTTGATTTTCATTCTACTTTTCCAGGTGTTCTAATTGTTTAATTAATTCGTTATTTAATAATTAGTGGGGCTGACACTAAAGTAGTTGCAGCCTTTCACAATTCAGTGGTGTTTTCCTGGGTCTCTGCTGTGCTACTTTTTAACTGTCATTATTAAGACACAATGAAGGGAGCAAACTGCACAGAGAAAGGGCGACATATGATGAAATCAACAAAAGAGAGTTAAGCATTTGAATCTATAGCAAAAATAGGAATATTTATAAATGTGTTATAAATGTAGAAATCATCCTGCTGTGCTTTTCTGAATGTAGAATAAGAAAAGAGAAAAATACCAGCTAATTAAATTTGATCAGTGTTAACAGTTGTTGTCACTGATTATGAACCTGGTTGGAACAAAAACCTGCAGCCACAGTAGGTCCCATGTCCGAATTTGGGAATCCCTGATCTAGAAAATGCTGTAAAAGTTTACATAATTAGCAGTTTACTATTGGTTAAACTAAGAAATCCATCCATCCATCCATCCATTGTCTCCCGCTTATCCGAGGTCGGGTCGCGGGGGCAGCAGTTTGAGCAGAGATGCCCAGACTTCCCTCTCCCCGGCCACTTCTTCTAGCTCTTCCGGGAGAATCCCAAGGCGTTCCCAGGCCAGTCGAGAGACATAGTCCCTCCAGCGTGTCCTGGGTCTTCCCCGGGGCCTCCTCCCGGTTGGACGTGCCCGGAACACCTCACCAGGGAGGCGTCCAGGAGGCATCCTGATCAGATGCCCGAGCCACCTCATCTGACTCCTCTCGATGCGGAGGAGCAGCGGCTCTACTCTGAGCCCCTCCCGGATGACTGAGCTTCTCACCCTATCTTTAAGGGAAAGCCCAGACACCCTGCGGAGGAAACTCATTTCAGCCGCTTGTATTCGCGATCTCGTTCTTTCGGTCACTACCCATAGCTCATGACCATAGGTGAGGGTAGGAACATAGATCGACTGGTAAATTGAGAGCTTCGCCTTGCGGCTCAGCTCCTTTTTCACCACGACAGACCGATGCAATGCCCGCATTACTGCGGATGCCGCACCGATCCGCCTGTCGATCTCATGCTCCATTCTTCCCTCACTCGTGAACAAGACCCCGAGATACTTGAACTCCTCCACTTGGGGCAGGATCTCGCTACCAACCCTGAGAGGGCACTCCACCCTTTTCCGGCTGAGGACCATGGTCTCGGATTTGGAGGTGCTGATTCTCATCCCAGCCGCTTCACACTCGGCTGCGAACCGATCCAGAGAGAGCTGAAGATCACGGCCTGATGAAGCAAACAGGACAACATCATCTGCAAAAAGCAGTGACCCAATCCTGAGCCCACCAAACTGGACCCCCTCAACATCCTGGCTGCGCCTAGAAATTCTGTCCATAAAAGATATGAACAGAATCGGTGCCAAAGGGCAGCCCTGGCGGAGTCCAACTCTCACTGGAAACGGGTTCGACTTACTGCCGGCAATGCGGACCAAGCTCTGGCACCGATCGTACAGGGACTGAACAGCCCTTATCAGGGGGGCCGGTACCCCATACTCTCGGAGTACCCCCCACAGGATTCCCCGAGGGACACGGTCGAATGCCTTTTCTAAGTCCACAAAACACATGTAGACTGGTTGGGCAAACTCCCATGCACCCTCCAGGACCCTGCTAAGGGTATAGAGCTGGTCCACTGTTCCGCGACCAGGACGAAAACCACACTGTTCCTCCTGAATCCGAGGCTCGACTATCCGACGGACCCTCCTCTCCAGGACCCCTGAATAGACTTTTCCAGGGAGGCTGAGGAGTGTGATCCCTCTGTAGTTGGAACACACCCTCCGATCCCCCTTCTTAAAGAGGGGGACCACCACCCCGGTCTGCCAATCCAGAGGCAAATAACTGAAGAAAATCAATACTTTACTAACAGTCACCAACAGAAGTTAGTGGTTAGCATTAGTTAGATTTTGCTGTGGTTTTACCAGAGATTATAAGAGCGGGTTTAAGTGCAACTAAACAGAATATGTGACATGTATTTGACAGCACAAAAATATTTGGAAATTCTGTTTCAACAGATGTCCAGTAACATGGCCCCTCTTCACTTAAACACAAACACATCATTTGCATGTTTTAAGGGCTATTAAAAAAAAGGCATCAAATCAGCCGCTTGATTTTTTAATGTGAAAGTAACCAGATATAGTTTAGTGTTTTAGTGTATGTGTGTGTGTGTGTGTATATATATATATATATATATATACATGCACAACATTTATGCAAACTCCATTTCAAGAAACTTCAAATAGCATTTTTCAAAATAATTTTTAATGCCTTCCCAAACATTTTAAGAACTATTTATATATAAAAAAAAAAAAAAACAAACAAAAAGCATCAGAATCAGCCGCTTTTTTTTCACAATGAAACAGAATTAGATCTAGTAGCGAAGCATTTTATAGACATGTATGTTACTGCAGTGTTACTTTGAAAGGAAAAAAATTGAAGAATCTTGGGAATTCAGCTCAGAGAGAGACCGTCTTCCAGGTAGGTTGGATGTGAAATGGGTGGCAAAAAATGGGGTAAATACAATACACAAGATGGAATACAACTCTCAAGGCAAAATGAAATAGATTATTCTTGCACAAGATAGGAACCAACTCAGAACAATACATTAGAACATTATTGAGCACAATCGCTCGTATAAGGTCACTGTTCAGGCTAATCTCTATGTCTTGAGGATGCTGGAAGAACCACGAATACCAAGAGGAAACAGGAAGGGTATTACAGTATTCTAACTATTCAAATGATCTATCTGTCAGATTGTTTGAATTCTGAAGTTGCAAAAATGTCTACGTCAATGATTTGTGTTATATTATGACTTCCTAATAAACAACTTGTTTAATCTGTGCATCTGCATTCATTAATACAGTATAATTATTTGCTCAATTTGAGTTCTTTAGATATTTTTTTCTGCAATCTAACATTTAATTTGTTCTTTACCTTTTCCCCAATCATTTTTACCTTCTGCTCTAGTTGTGTAGAATCTAATTCTTCATTTGCTTTTATATGTCATTACTTTTGTCTCATATGAATAGATGATGGATGGCTGCATAAGGCAGTAGAAATTGGTTCCCAGATGCATATCATTGAGGAAATGCAGTTGTTTGAAGAGCCACAGCCAGTTGAAAACATAGTAATCTCAAAAGCACAGGTAGGAAGGGGTGTTGTATGTTGTATTCGTCTTTTCAGTTATAGGTCAATGATGCTTTGCTGCCCACAACGTAGTTTTTCAAAATTCTATAAAGCTTTTTTTATTTTAGTTTGCGTTGCTAATATTAATCATAACTGGCATTAATACTTGTATATTGTTATTTATTTATTATGTTTCATGGCTAATAAACAAAATTGAAACCCATAGGCAATGTGAGAAATGCAGTAAATACATCAGTCCAGTGTCTTATTTCCCTACTTCCCTACTTTTCCCCCTACTTTTCCCTATTTATATTTATGTTTACTAATCTTATTTAGGATATTGTATGCACTACCAGAGTAGTGGACATAATACTGTATTATTCTGCAAAAGTCATAAAGTAAAATTAAAATGTCTGTTTTTGTTATTTAGAGATCTTTGTACGTTGGTTCCCAGAGCAGTGTGTTACAGCTTCCTTTTTCAGCTTGTCAGCGCTATACTTCATGTTTTGAATGCATTTTTGCAAGAGATCCATACTGTGGCTGGAATGAAGGAATCTGTGTTGATATCACAATTGGTGTAAACAGGTGATTCTATATACATTAATAATAATGCATGATAATTCTTTTCATTTATATAGTGCATTTCTCACAACTCAAAAGCACTTCAGTGAGTGGGGAGCCATTTCAACCAGCACTAATGTGTAGCATTCTCCTGAATGATGCAACTGCAGCCATTTTTGCACCAGTACATTCACCACACATTAACTGTTAGGAGGTGAAATGGTGAGTGAGAGAACCAGTTAGAATAGGGGGCCAGAATGGCTAGGCAGGGGGTATCTAATGCAAAGTGCTCCATGATAAACTAGCTACGCTGGAAGATAGATGTAGAAGGAACATCATCAGAAAATCATGAAAGTTCAAACCCAGTAAAAAATAAAATAAATTAGAGAGGATTTCAAATTGGACACCAAGATCTCAGCAGCTTACTGCATACATAGTTTGGAATGCCTCCTTTTTGTTTCGACAAACTATGGGTTAAAGAAAATTTGATTGCAATTCTCAGAGAGAAAGGGATTACATTTGAAAATGACCGCATTCATATTTTCCCAGATTTCTCTCCCTTAACAGCTGCCAAATGAGCACACTCTACAGCATTCAACAGTGCTTGCGCAAAGCCAAAATAAGATACAGCCACTTACTTCCAACTACTTTAAAGTGATTTTTGATGACCAATTCTACATGTTTAATTCACCTAAAGAAGCAGAAAAGAGCTAAAAAGACTGATCCTGACATCTTTTAACGCTAGAATCCCTGGAGCCTACGAAAAAAGTCAGAATGCTGGGACACCTTAAATTCCTTCACACCTCTTTATCAGCATCTTTGTTTTGCAAACATGTCAATCAGCACAAGCAGCCTACCATCCCATCTCCCCCACCAATGCAGCTGAAGTTCTCCCAGCTCAAGTCTGTTTATCTGGGTGTGAGGTGCCTGGAATTGTATTAGGTCAGATTAGGAAGCATGCACTGGTACAGGGTAAATAATATATTGTTATTTGGAATACATACATTTCATGTGTGTTCTGTGTCAAAATGATCTGGGTAAATGTAGGATGACAGGAAATGCAAGGCAAGAAATGAACACATAACTAAAACAGAAACTTTTTTCATGTTATAGTAATAATTGACAAAATGCTGACCAGAAGTGCATAATGTGTGAAGAATGAAGTCCAAATATCAAATGAACACTTTCACAAAAGGTATAACAAAACAAGTGTGCTTTTATTCAAGAATACTGTATAACCAAAGAAAAGGAAATCATTCAATTTACATGTTGCTGTCAATGAGTAAAAAGCCAGGCCCAAATATTAATCGACAAAAAAACGTTTTAATTAGTCCTGAGTAGTGACATTCCATTAACAAACCCGTTATCTGCAAGGCCAAGATGAGACTGACAAATGTCATGGCTTAGAGGCCTGGACCAAACCATGATTCATTTATTTGGAGGCAAAATATCATTGGCAGATTACTTGCTAATACCGAATAGATCAGCTGATTTCCAGAGGGAAAGCTTTAGACTTCTGAAGATATGTTTTTGCAGAGGCCTTAATATGTTAACTATATACACATTTAACTTTTCTTATTTTTTACAGAGTCGGATCAACACAGGATGTTCAAAATGGAAAATTAGGATGCCAGAATAGTACAGCTCAAGGTATATTTAAAATAATTAATAATGAAAACAAATGGATTCTCTTTATGTCCTAAAATTTGGATTGAAGTACAGTATATGAACAACTAATAATTAGGAAATGTGGTAAATAAATTAAATAGTTATTTCTAGTTTGATCTTTTTTTTTTCTTTTAAACTGCTTATTTTATTTAGGTTTATACAGTTTCTACATATAATCATTATTAAATGCTTATACTTACTGGGTAATGCTTATTCAGCAGACATAAACAAATAAATTAAGTGGCTAAGCATATTTCATTTTTTGTATTCTGAAAAAAGTAAACTTACTGTATGTTTTGAAATATTACAAAATTATTCCTAAAAGGTTTCATATGATTTTGTTCATATACAGTGTCTATAAAAAGTATTCATCCCTTGGAAGTTTTCATATTTTGTTGTTATACAACATGAAATCACAGTGGATTTAATTTCAAAGAGGGAACAACAGATCTCTGCAAAATGATGTTAATTAAATATAAAAAACTGATCACGTAAGTATGAACTAAGTATTTAGTAGGTGCACCTTTGGCAGTCTTATTCTGTTGTTCAATGTAAAAAAAAAAATCCAAATTAAATCCATTGTGATTCAATGTTGTAAAGCAATAAAAATAAAATCAGCCAATTGGCAGCACTTGTTAAAGAAATGGTTTCAAAGCCATCATCAAGCCATTCATTTGACTGGCCTGGAAAAAGAATACATAATTTAAATTTGGCATATCATAATTCAAATTCCAAAAAGATATAAAATTGAGTTTGTACTAAGGATGAAATTAAATAAGTGTCCAAAAATGATTAAATTACTGAAAAATTATTCACAAATACAGTATGTATTGTATCTGATGGTTTATTTTGCTGTAACTGTACAGACAACATAATCCACAAGAAGCGAACTGTGTTGAAAGGTGATGATGTCCTCCTGCAGTGTGAGCTCAGCTCCAATCTAGCCACACCCAGATGGAAATTCAGAGGTCAAGATATTCCAAGCTACGGCAAGGATGGATATCGTATCGGTACAGATGGCCTGCTTATTGTTGAGTCAAGGGTTGAGCACACTGGAAACTATAGTTGTTATGCCATGGAGAATAACATGTTGTTCTTGGTAGCCACCTACACTGTTCAAGTACTCAGTGAATTTCTACCAGAAACTGTGAAGCCAACAATTTCCCCAACGCAAAATGAGTCTACCACTCAGACCCTACCAGCAGATCCTCCAGAACCAGAGTATCAGACCTTCAGAACTATGGAGGCTATGTACATATCTCTTATCACTGTACTGGCTGGCTTATGCTTTGTCTTAACAGTGGTTTTATTATATCTAGCTTTCTGCAGTCAGCCTCACCAGAGAAAACACATGGTTCAAGGATCAGGAAGAAATAAGAGAAGAGGAGGCTCTCTTGTTGAACTACAAACTATTTCTAGCAACTGTAGTAACAAGCAAGATGGACACATATCTGATGGCTTTTTACAGATTGTCCCAGGAGAAGGTCAGGTACTACCTAACAAAGACCCCCCTCCACCTCCACCTCTACCACCTCCACCTCCTTCTTCAGAATTTGCAAATGGGTTGTCAGCCACTCTACCAAGTGTTCTTCGCAAAATGAATGGCAACAGCTATGTCCTTCTCCGGCAAAGTGAACCTGAGTCAACATCACCTCACTATTATCCTTTTACTGAGGAGCTTAACAAAATGTTAGAGAAAAGGAAGCACTTAAATCTGTTACAAAAACCAGATGAAAGTTCTGTTTAACTCATTCTCATTCATATCGTTGCATGCTCTTCAAGTGCCTAAGATCTTTATTAGCTGCCCTCATATGAACGTTTTACAAATCATTTGAAAATGTCATAGGCATAGCAGCTGCAGCCAGCCAAAGAATGTTTTGGTGGAAAGAAATTAAAACAAAACAAAACAAAAAACAACTTTCATAGTGTTGTGGAAATTTCAAGGAGGCACAGATAATACTGGAAATATGAAGCTGTTTCATTCAATTATATTTGTAATGGAATGCAAATCTACCTCGAATAGTAGGGAAAAGATAACTGTGTCTCATTTGCTTCTGATGAGTTTGTGTATTTTCAGTACATGATCCTGTGAACAAAAGCTTTATTTAGCTTACAGAAACTAAAGGGAAAAGACTTACTTGGTAGTTGACTTTTGAATGTTTGTCACAACATCAGATAGGACGTTGGGTACATCTAATCCTTTTTTATGTGAATTCAGAAAACTATGAACATTGAATAGATTGACATCTTGTAAATATATATTTTTGTACTTCATAAATTTATTCTGATATATCTTTACTAAATGTTAACAGAAGACAGTAAGATTTTTATGGTGATAAATAATAGTCCATGACATAAATAATGTATAGTATACTAGAAATTTCTATTTCTTTAAACCCTCAGAAATAGTTTGAGGACTTCAAAAATATTATAACTATATCTTAAAATCCCAACTCAATTTAAAAAATACTGGCTTATTATTAAACACATCATATTCCTGGCTTCCGATAAATTATCATTATATTACTTACAGTGTTGTAAGCATTGCATGAAACGGAACACAGAATGAGCCAAGAACAAATGCATATTTATTTGCAGTAGGTTCTCCTTCCACAGTCATGTGCAGAGTTTGTCCAGTAACTTTGATAGACCTTTATCATATTTTGCCTCATATGAGACATGCAAGTAAGACATGAGTCTAGGATTTCCTAGGTATCAAATTTTAAGCAATTGTCTTAAAATATCAAGGATGTTTAAAGTTTTTTGTCAGTATTAACTTTATATCACTGCCACAAGGAAGGCATCAGTTAAAAACATTTTTTTACTTGATGACTGGGGAAGTTTATTCTGGGACCAAAAGAAAATAACTCATGAAATTCATGGAAAATTAATGGGTGAAGAAAACCACGGTACTGTATCAGATCACTGCACTGGTCATTCCATCGATCAAGTGAACAGGTAAGTTGTTTGTTGCATTTATGGCTTGTTTAGTTCAATTTCCCTTGTAATATCAACCCTCGCCAGAACTACTGGTGAGACTCAGATGACAATGCATCTTTGCTACCTGCAAAAAATTTTTGATAGTTTATTTATCTTAAGTACACACACTGCAGCTGCAGACTTCACTATTATTTAAATAGGTAGTCAATGTATTAAATAACTGCCATCAACAAACTAATAATAAGACAGATTTGTTTCTCCTATGTAATTTGATCAGATTTCTCAAGGAAAAGAAGAATTTTATTTAGAGCAGCCATCCTTATGTATTTCTAAGCTATGTAATGTTAAAATGGGCAACAACATGACAATGCAGCAATCAGCACAGCTATCTCACAGGTTGAAGGACCAGTGTGAGGCATACTGCATAATACCTCTGTATGCTTAGTTTGTTCACATGGGATAATCTGGTTTCCCAAAGATGTGTATATTATGTGGATGAATATACCCCTTGTTGAAGTGTTGTCCTATCCAGGGATGTATCCTGCCAGTAAAAGTTCCAGCTCCCTATGATTTTTCATTGGAAAAAGCTGGTTTAGAAAAATATATAAATGGAATGTGTTAATGAAAACTGAGGAATTATAGTACAGATAACTTTTGTATCGCTCCATTGTTACTGCCTGTTACACTTTGTATGGAACACATTAATTAATACAGGTTGCATTTTTTTTTTATTTCTTAAAATGTAATGAATAAATACTACATAATCAGCCCCACTCTTGCTTTGATTAGGTACAGTGAATTCATCTGCTAGGAACTTCATGATGAATCAGTTGATATTGACAATCACTCTAAATAAAACTGCTAAAAAAAATTAAGGGAGCACTTAAATCACATATCTCGGTGAGTGAAATATTCAAGTGAAAAATCTTTACTGAGTAATACTGTGTAATTTGTTGAGAACAAAATGATGCAACTGAAAATCAAATTCAAAAATTGAAATCACAGGCTGATCCAACTTGTATGAATTTCATCACGACAACTCATAATGTGACACAGTAGTATGTATGACCCATATGTGCCTGTATGCACCACCAACAATTTCGTGGCATGCTCCTGATGAGACGGCAAATGGTGTCCTGGGGAATCTCCTCCCAGACCTGGACCAGGGCATCAGTGAACTACTCGCTACTTGGTGATGTTGAATGTACTGGTATATAATGTCCCAGAGGTTCTCAACTGGATACAGGTCTGGGGAGTGTGTGGGCCAGTCAATGGCATCAGTGCCTTTGTCATCCAAGAACTGCCTATACACTCTGGCCACATGAGTCCAGGCATTGTCCTACACCAGGAGGAACCCAAGGCACCCTGCACCAGCGTAAAGTCTGACAGTGGCTTCATCCCAGTACCTAACAGCAGTCAGGGTACCATTGTGTAGCATTTGGAGTTCTGTGCTACTCTCCAAGGATATGCCTTCTCAGACCATCACTGACCCACCGCCAAACCGGTCATACTGGATGATGTTGTAGGCTGTATAACATTCACCATGGCATATCCAGACTCTCATCTCTCATGCAAACCTTCTCTCATCTGTGAAGAGAACAGGGCAGCAATGGCAGAACTGCCAATTTTGGTATTCTCTGGCGAGTGATGAACTGTGAGCACAGGTCCCACTAGAGGATATCAGCCCTCATGCCACCCTCATGGACTCTGTTTCTAACAGTTTGGTCAAAAATATGCACACCAGTAGCCAGCTGGAGATTATTTTGTAGGGCTCTGGCAGTGCTCCTTATTTTTTTTCCTCACACAAAGGAGCAAATGGGCCTGCTGCTGGGTTTGATGCTCTTCTACAGCCCTGTCCAGCTCTCCTCATGTACCGGCCGATCTTCTGGTATCTCCTCCATGTTCTTGAGACTGTGCTGGGAGACATAGCACAGCTTCTTGCAATGGCACATATGAATGTGCCATCCTGGAGGAGGTGGGCTACCTGTGCAACCTGACTCAGCTGCAGGTACAGCCTCGTGCTACCAGTAGTGACAAGAACACTAGTAAAACACAAAACTAGAGAGGAATCAGTCAAGAAGGATAAGGAGAGAGCAATTGTCTATGGTCACCTCCTGCTAAACCATTCCCTTTTTGGGGAGTTGTTGCATTGTTGCCTTTTCTGTGTACATGTTGTACTTTAATTTGTATCAAAGCAGGTGAAGTTGATTCACAATTCCTTATGCTTCCAAACTGGACAGATTGATATCCCTGAAGCTTAATTGACTTGGTGTTAGACTGTGATGATTAAGTGTTCCCTTAATTTTTTTGACTAGTGTATAATCATGGGTTTTCTTTATGTATTTTCTAAATGGATGATTACTGTTTGTGAAATAAATAACTAATGTACAGTATTTCAGTTGCAAAATACATTTAAGTATTTAAGTATTAACAATATATAGAACCTTGCATATGTTAAGTTTAACACTCAAGATCACTGTGAAAATGATATTCTGAATATATCACAATTTTGAATTTTAAACTGTTTATGAAGGGGCTTTTAATTGTTGGTATATTGCTGTGCCCTCACACCACAAAGCATCTCAGCTTTTAGTTTCGCATTGTGGTCAACTGCCAGTGGTCTGTCATAAACTCACAACAAGTGGCTCAGAAATGTTCTCCTGGCTTGCTGGTGATAATCGGCTAAGCTCTCTTTCTCTCGGCCCGACCTTTCTAGCTCAACAATGCCACTGCAGTAGGTTTTTGAGAATCCAAAAGTATATTTGCCTACAAGTACTCACTTTATTATTACATATTATACTAATATAGCATAACATTCTTCTTCCCAGTTAATTTAGTTTAGAGTCATAGAGGTGGCAGTGGTATAGCATATCCTGGCAGCATTTTGTGTATGTTAGGAATCATGACTTTTGTCATTTGTATTGGAATTACATATAGTGGTTCAAGAACAATATTATAATTCAACTGTGACTTGCACATCTAAACAATGTGACTTAAAAGCAAGGCACAACTAATTAATTACACTATTGTCCCATTTTAATATGTTTAATACGGTCACTAATCCATTATGTTAAACATTGTATACAATACAACTTTATAGTCCCCAAAGCTATTTTAATGTAAAATATCAAAGATGGGATAAAAACTGAAGAATTTCATGCAGTTTAGCTAACTTTGGTTTGGCAGCTTTTTCAAAATATTATTGTCTGTATATGCATTAAAATTTAGAATAGATAGCACTTTATTTGTCCTCAAGAGGGAAATTTGGCTTTTATAGAAGTTCAATAAATACTGTATATTATGATAAATCACAAATCCCCCCTTCTCAAATGCACACCAGAATGATTACAAAGAAAGAATAACTCAAAAGAAATGTATTACTTAGCTAAAGTCAGTCATTTCAACAAAGAAATTTTTTTTATTTATTCTATATATTCATAAACAGTATTTTTAAACTTACTTCAGACAATTAAACAACAAAAATGAAAAGTTCTGGAAAAGTTTCAAACAAAATATAGCACTAAAATACCAACCGTTAAGAAACAAAAGCTTTGTATGCCTGTTATCTAAGTAGTTTTTGACAACCCTTGTTGACTTGAACACTGGATAACTAAATGAATGATGAATGAGATATGTTTTGAGTTGGTTTAGGCAAGTGCCCTCATGAGACAGGAATATACTCTGCCCTGTCCTCACCCTCCAAGTGTCTAGGGTATTAGTAGCAGTGCTGAAGGTTGGAACGTGGATGCAGAGAACAAAAAAAAAAAAACAAATAATCAAGACTATATATAGATATAGTTTTTGTTAAGTATAATTTTTTCAGTTGCACAAATTATGTCTTTGTTAGAATCTTTTATTTTATTCTATTTCCATCTCTGTTCATCAGATAAACAAATCTGGTGAAAAGTTTTTTATTTTTAATTTTCTTTTCAATTTCCTAATTAACCTATCTGCTGTTTCATAATACCCTCATTTTACCACTTCAGGGACTGCTTTCATCCATTGCAGTTGACTAATTAATTAGCTGCAGTCTTTAAAATGCTCTTGACCTTGTTTTGACTGAATAAAGTGGCCAAGGGAATTAATTCTCAAGTTGACTTCAAGACTCATAATACATTTGCCAAATTGCCCAAGAAGATTTTAATATACGATTGAAATATTTGCATTTATATTTTCAGGAACAAGCAAACTGCTTACTTACTCATAGAATCTCACTGTATTTCTTTACTTGCAGGGTTCACAAAACCAACTTTCCAGTTGTAAAAATGCTCACCAGAGAGAAGACATGGGTTACTGCACTGTTACACTACTAGACATCAGTCTGAGTTTGATTTGGGAAACAAAGAAAAAAACTGAAATTGGTGAAACTTGTCTGTCTGAATAATGTGAAGTTGTATTTTGTGATGCCAAGTACGGAATTTTCAAGAGTTTAAGTTTAAGCACAATATAAGAGCTAAAGTCTGCTATATTAAATGCACATCCCTAAAAAAATTAGTCTATTGTCTAATGCTGCTATTAAATATATGTGCCAAATGGAAATCTAGTGGTAAGAAGCAAAAAACATACTATCGTAAATATGATGGCCCTTTAGCAATTGAAAGGTTAAAAGGCTGCATGTCTATTTCTTATGTGCAGTATCATTCAATAATAAATATCCAGTATATAAATATTACATTGATAGTATTTTACATGATGAGCTGCAGTTGATTTATAAAGCAAATACTGAAATAAATGCAGTGGGTAAATAATGGTTCTCTGAATAAATGTTTATGGAAGTACAAAAAGCACGTTGCCTAGATTTTATTTTTGTTTTAACTCTTTGTAAGATTATTCTGACTTCAGTTGACTCTGTGTTTATCTTTGTATGTGAGTGACATATTGTAGCATGCAAGTAAGCATTTCATTGTGCTACTGTGCATATGACGATAGACTTAAGCTGAAGAAAATTGCATACAAAATCTAAAAGAAAGGAAAAAAACTGTGCTGTGTTAAAGTTGAGACTTGCTCTATTGTGTGTAGCATTCATCCTCTCATATTATTAGTGAGAATGAATGACATATAGTAGCTGCATAAAGAAATGCAGATTTTGCAGTGATCTACTGAAAGTAGGCCTAAGGAAGCAATACTGTTAAACAGATCTATTAAATGCACTTAAGATAAATATATATTTTTGTATATAAGAAAATACTTTGTGAATAGACTTTAGTAAGTGTTGTTTCAGGGTTTGTAATTTAAAATTCGGCTATAATGATTTTAACCTGCAATAGAATAAAATGGTAGGTGACACTGTTGAAAATGCATAATGCTGTGATAAAATTTTGAGTTAAGGAAAAAAATCAACTGTTAAATTGTGCACTATTCAGTTCACTGTACTGCTATTAAAAGCGGCATTTGATCTTGTACACATTTTATTAATGAGTAGATTAATGCATATTTTATGCAGAGTTTTGAAAGACTGGTTTTATAAATTTGAAATCACCTAATACTTGGTGAGATGCTGCAGGAAGATTAAAATTCAACAGAAAATATATATGTTAAAATTTTTTTAAATTTAAATCATGGATGTTTTACAAAACGTGACTCAGTTAGTTATCATTTTTTAAAATAAACCCATCAAGTGACAATCACATTTTTCCTGTTGAGTTATAAATATGTAGTCATTACATTTACAATTAAAGAAAAGCTCACAGTTGCTCATAAATGTAACACACAAGTTTTTTCATTTTATGTTTGATTGAGTGTACTCTGTAATACAGTATCTCTGGATAGATTTTCTGCCTTACACATGGTGCTAGCAAGATAGGCTGTAACCCCTGTAACCCTGTATTGTGATAAGCACGTTCTGAAAGTTAATATTTACGTATTTTTCTAAATAGTGTGTCAGCTTGGAACTATAAGTGCAGAAAATAATTTGCTCCTGTAAATGTTTGGCCAGTAAAGCTGAACTGTTTCTTCAAGATGTACCACACACTAAAATCCCACTGAAAATAAAATGATCCATCCACCTTCCACATCTGCTATGTCCATTTCAGGCTTATGTGGAGACAGGAATACCAGTCTATTGCACACCCTCATTCATTGAAACTAGGGCAATGTATAGACTCCACTTAATCAAAAATGTGTGTTTTTGGAATGTAGGAGTAAACAGGAGTACCTAGAGAAAAATCCTCACAGATGTGGGTGTACCAAGAGAACAGGTGAAAATATTGAAACTGTTAGCCTTAAGTGGCTGATTATTCAAAGGGCTACATCTTGGTGTGTTGATTATAACAAGACATCATTTTAATGAACACAATTGTTTTATTGAACATTTATACTTGTCATCTGCATTAGAAACTATTTTATATTATTTCTTACTAGCCCTTTGCAATTTTGCGATGCTGTGCTTGATTCATCTGCTTTAGAAATCATTTTCTTCTTGCACAGAAATGATTTGTTAAATATTTTTAGAAAGACACATGTAGGGCTGAAGATGCTCAGGTACTTAAGTGTTAAAACCCATTATATTGCTTGCCATAAAGATCATTTCTGTATTATTACTCTGTTGTTAATGTGTAACACTTCCACTTCACTTTTTAAAACATGGATATTAAGCATTCTCTAAGAAATCTATGGTCTAACTTTCTTTTCAGGATTGCTTATCATCTTCAACGTTTGTGATTTGATGCAGTAGAGCAACTGACAAATGCTGCTTGACGTTCATAAAAAATGTATAGTGCCTGATTGATTTGCATAGTAATATGTCATCTACAGTACATGTTTAAAAAAAACAAAAGAAATATTTTGCTGCATATAGTTTTGTCATAGACTATCAATTTGTTAAGACTGCTGCTTCACAACAGTTTTTGAATCCTGGCCCACTCACTATGTAGAGTTTGTATGTTTTTTCACATCTGTGTGTGTTTTAGGTTTTCCTCCCACATCCTATAAAGACATGTAGGGCTGGACAGCAATTGACTAGAAACTGGCACTGTGTGAGTGAATATGAAATGTGCACAGAAGTGTTTTATTATGATTTTTTTTTTATTTTAATGAGATTAGTTGTAACATGAACAGTGCACAACATAGTTAATTGCAACCATATACCTTACCCAGGTCAGGTGATCAAGTAAGTTAATGGATGGTGTTGCTGAAATTAGATTTAGCTAGCTATAGTTAAATGCACTTTCGATATACTTACACACTTAACACTTCATTATAAAATATCCAGTTCAATGGCATATAATTTCAATTGTATTTCATTTTATGTGCAAACGCACATGTAAGTTTATGCTAACATAGTTATTTGGCAATGGTTCCTTTCTATTTCTGCATTAAAATGAAAAGAGCCTAGTACATCTGGGTCATTGAATTTCAAATCTTAGAGTCTAATTTAATCAGAAAATTAAATTGTGATATCAAGGACTACTTTAAAATGCTTTGAATTCTGAACTGTTTTGGGCTTCATTTACAAAGACGTGTAACATGTTATTTAATCATTACTTAAAAAACATGCAGTATTTAAAATCTACAGTATGTACTTGTTTTGGTGTTTGTTAAATTTAACTTTTATTCTTTATATAATATAGTGCTATTCACTAAAAACAGGTTGAAGCCCTGTATAAGAGAAAAATATATCATGGTACCAGATTTTCATACACAAACACATCTACAGTGCATCTGGAAAGTATTCACAGCGCATCACTTTTTCCACATTTTGTTATGTTACAGCCTTATTCCAAAATGGATTAAATTCATTTTTTCCCTCAGAATCCTACACACAACACCCCATAATGACAACGTGAAAAAAGTTTACTTGAGATTTTTGCAAATTTATTAAAAATAAAAAAATTGAGAAAGCACATGTACATAAGTATTCACAGCCTTTGCCATGAAGCTCAAAATTGAGCTCAGATGCATCTTGTTTCCCCTGATCATCCTTGAGATGTTCCTGCAGCTTAATTGGAGTCCACCTGTGGTAAATTCAGTTGATTGGACATGATTTGGAAAGGCACACACCTGTCTATATAAGGTCCCACAATTGACAGTTCATGTCAGAGCACAAACCAAGCATGAAGTCAAAGGAATTGTCTGTAGACCTCCGAGACAGGATTGTCTCGAGGCACAAATCTGGGGAAGGTTACAGAAAAATTTCTGCTGCTTTGAAGGTTCCAATGAGCATAGTGGCCTCCAACATCCGTAAGTGGAAGAAGTTCGAAACCACCAGGACTCTTCCTAGAGCTGGCTGGCCATCTAAACTGAGCGATTGGGGGAGAAGGGCCTTAGTCAGGGAGGTGACCAAGAACCCAATGGTCACTCTGTCAGAGCTCCAGATGTCCTCTGTGGAGAGAGGAGAACCTTCCAGAAGGACAACCATCTCTGCAGCAATCCACCAATCAGGCCTGTATGGTAGAGTGGCCAGACGGAAGCCTCTCCTTAGTAAAAGGCACATGGCAGCCCACCTGGAGTTTGCCAAAAGGCACCTGAAGGACTTTCAGACCATGAGAGAGAAAATTCTCTGGTCTGATGAGACAAAGATTGAACTCTTTGGTGTGAATGCCAGGCGTCATGTTTGGAGGAAACCAGGCACCGCTCATCACCAGGCCAATACCATCCCTACAGTGAAGCATGGTGGTGGCAGCATCATACTGTGGGGATATTTTTCAGTGGCAGGGACTGGTAGACTAGTCAGGATAAAGGGAAAGATGACTTCAGCAATGTACAGCGACATCCTGGATGAAAACCTGCTCCAGGGCGCTCTTGACCTTAGACTGGGGCGACGGTTCATCTTTCAGCAGGACAACGACCCTAAGCACACAGTCAAGATATCAAAGGAGTGGCTTCAGGACAACTCTGTGAATGTCCTTGAGTGGCCCAGCCAGAGCCCAGACTTGAATCTGATTGAACATCTCTGGAGAGATCTTAAAATGACTGTGCAACGACGCTTCCCATCCAACCTGATGGAGCTTGAGAGGTGCTGCAAAGAGGAATGGGCAAAACTGGCCAAGGATAGGTGTGCCAAGCTTGTGGCATCATATTCAAAAAGACTTGAGGCTGTAATTGTTGCCAAAGGTGCATCAACAAAGTATTGAGCGAAGGCTGTGAATACTTATGTACATGGGATTTCTCAGTTTTTTTATTTTTAATAAATTTGCAAAAACCTCAAGTAAACTTTTTTCACGTTGTCATTATGGGGTGTTCTGTGTAGAATTCTGAGGAAAAAAATGAATTTAATCCATTTTGGAATAAGGCTGTAACATAACAAAATGTGGAAAAAGTGATGCGCTGTGAATACTTTCCGGATGCACTGTATTTAGTTGAATAAACAGTCATTAGTCAATCATACTCAAGCCCAAGACAGGGATGAGTGGGCCAGAGCCTATTCTGGCAGCATTGGGCCGAGGCAGGGAACAACTCTGGACAAGGCTAGTCCATCACAAGCCCCACTCACACACACATATTCACTCTTGCTGGGGCCAGTTAGGTTTTGTCAGTCAGCTTAATCTGTACTTCCCTGGGATATGGAAGAGTAACTGGAGTATCTGGAAGAAAACCCAATGATAAATTATACATAAATACATATTTATTTGTTAACTAGGGGCTTTGCTGCCAGCTTGCTTTGCTCGCCCAATGGCATGCTATGCGCCAGCCACTTCAAGTCTCTGCCCCTCGCGTTGTGAAGTGGGGCTGAACGCACACTAAGGAGATGCAGTCTGATCAGCTGCTGGCTTGCTGCTGCTGCTGCCGAGCTGCATGTTCTGCTTGTCACACTGCGCATCTATCATTTAAACACCTGTACAGCAGCTGTCCTTTAATCTCACTGCCTTGTCTCACAGGTCGCTAGATCGTCTCTCATTGGACTTTAAAGTGTCTCCGAGAAAATCACGTATCGTCTCCATCCAAGCCTTCCAAGATTTTTTTTTATAATAGAGAGAAATGGTCTAGGCATCATACTTACAGAAGAATGAAACAAGAGAGATGGCCAGTTGGCAAAAGATTAGAGGAAAAACAAACACAGCACATCTGGAGAGAACAATTCACAGTCCTTTATAACATACAACCTTACAGATCTACTGACCTACATCAGTTTATCACCTCTCTCTCCTTCTGGCATCCTAAAACATCAGCTAAGGTTTCCAGTCACAATGAAGTCTCTTTCTTTGAACATGAGCTGCACCTTAGCAAAGCAGCAGGATACAAAGCAGAAGAACAGTGTTAGATGGTAACTAATAAACTTTGAGTGTACAGTAGACTACAGTAGTGAGTCTTCAGTCTGAATTTAAATGCTGGGATTCAACAGATTATTTGAGGACCTATAGCAGCTAAAGGTTATACCTCCTGTAGTGGATTTGTGTGCTGTATCATTGGAATTTTTAGAAGACCAATATCTTGAGAATGTTACATATGCTTTGGAATGTATGTATTAACAAGTTTTATTAATTACGAAGGAAGATTAATCCAGTAACAGGAGAATTTTCAAATTGGCCTGAACTTATCTGGAAGCCAATGTAGAAACATAAGAAAATGAGTTATGCGGCTATATTTCCTAGTACCAAAAATAATCTTTGTGGCAGCATTGTTACATTCCTACAGACTTTAGATTGAGTGGTTTTAAGAGCTTGAATAGAGCAATGTAGTTGTTAATTCTCTGTGATGTAAAAAGCATACATGAACTTTACAGCAACTGATTTAGCTGGCATTTTTTGATAAATGACATACAAATTAGTACAAGATAAATGATGCAAGCACCTATAAAAACACTAACACACTAGTTCTTTGTCAAAATGACCACATAAGTGTAACTGAACAAGATATAAGAAAAAAATGAATACATTAAAGCTGTTAAAATAATATGGCAAGTAAATACAATTAGATGAAGTCACATTACAAGTGCTGTAGTGGAGTAAGGCATGGGTTTCTGTAATGTGGGATTTCTGGAAATGTTACATGTTGAGAGTTTAAATAATATCTAAAGAGGACCTAGCAGTTCTGATTGTAACAGAAAAGCATTTGCATGATGTGGTCTTTAGATGACATGTGGAGGCTGACTTTATTGACCTGACTGGTACACACTGCATATTGCTAGTCTTATAAAGTTTACATTCAGATATCTGTGTATTGACTCCCATTAAAAGCCCTCAAGTAGCATTCAAAGAATAATGCAGAGTGGGAATGAATCCAAGATACTGTACATTAAGGCAGCATCAAACACTTCAAAATGTCAGAGCTAATGTTTGGAGCTGTTGATTCTCTGCTGCAACTGTCATGAGGGACCTTTAAATTACTTTTAATTATGAAACCAAAGCTTTACTGTAATACATTATGATTATATGTCCAGAGGAGAATGCCACCAAACATGCTGGGGAATATGAGATTGAACAAATTTGAACACATTCCAAAATAAGGCAATAGACAGACTAAACTGAATATGTTCCTGGGCATTTTATAGTTTAGTACAAGTGAATTTTTTTATGCAAAGGACCTTTACTGTTATATACTGTATGAGGTAACCCAATAATATATGTTAATCTGTAATTCTGTTATTTAGCATCACTTATTGAAAAACCACAGCAGTTAGAAATAGGAGATTATTAAAGAAATAACCCAAGGGAAAGGCAACGCAGGAAAACTTGAAAGAAGAGTAGAAAATAAAGTTACAGAAGTTATTCTGTATGGAATTCACAGCATAGCAAGATGGAACAGCCCAGTTAGGAAAGTGGTAAAAGCTCTCATAAAAATCGAACGCAACTCACTGATAAAAGAATAGTGAATGGTAAATGGAAGAAAGTGACGCTGAGAATTGGAAGGCTAACAGATTAATGGTTTAGAACTGGCAGGGTCTCACATGAGGTGTTGTCTCTGTACATTTAAATAAAATGCTGTGCATATGTTTATCAGAATGGTGTTTAGTTTACTGCTCTTTATTCTGGAATTATATTTTATAGTAGACTACTCACCAATCCATGCTTTTTAATGTTTTACAGTTTTAATCTAACTTGCACAATATCAATTTGCATGGTGGTATTTTGTTAACTTATTATATTTAAGAACAGAGGGACACATTCTTTTTAATTCAGAATGTAATGAAATTATGCTGTTTCATTATCCAGGCATGTATGCCATTATGGAAAATATTCAATATTTGTTTATACTGTATTTGTTTTTCAAAATACCTGACTTCATGAAAACATTTTAAAAAATAAATTGATGGTTAAAAATGCTAGTAGTGTATTTACTCATTAAACTGAGATATGTGGAGTGTTTTGTTTTTTTGTTTCTGCACTAGTGTGAAATTGATGAAATAGACTGAATTTACTAAAGGTCACAAAGAAAAAGTTGTCAGTTTCCTCTAAACACCTGCATATTTTTTTGTGTTTGCACAGCCCTGATAAAATATGGGCCTTTATTTTTGTTCATACTGAAAATATGTATGTATGTCTGTATAATAATGTGCACATAAATTATACATTTTTACATATTAATACAACTGGATAACAAAAATGTTACTTCCTGAACACTTTTGGGTGTATATTCTGGATTTTCCTGATGACACAAATTGCCTTCAAATGTTCCTTTCACATACCATTTTATGGCAATCGGAGTCTGGCTCAAACACATCTTCAGTATTTACTGTAAGGAGAGCAACTACAAGAAAACTAGGTGAGTACAAAAAAGATATTCAGTGTTATAATCTTGCTTTCAAATGTCTGAAGTATTCACTTATAAAAAAGTATAACCTAATTAGGATTGTGGCCACATCTGACAGGTAGGTTGAAGTGGTTTCTGTAACACCCTGGCCCTGTAGTTTTGGATGGAAAAATAGAACACAGGTTAGTGGTGGCAAAACAGTGTCACAGACACCATTTCAATCTTGCAGCCCTTATCCCTCCAGAATCAATGATTAAACAGCAGTCATGTAGTGTGAGAACATGGGCATTTAGGTAGGCTTCCTACTTCAGTTTGACAGCTCTGTTTTTCATTCCTTTGGGTTCTGGTCAGTCTTCTGTATTCATTTGTCATGCATATTTTTCTGTTCCTGGTATTTTTTAATTTTCTGTTGCGAATTTTTATATACATTTGCAGCTTTGTGTTTAACAGAAATCTCAGTTTGGAATCCGTGGCCTCCAGTTTGCATTTTTATTACAAAAATGTCAGCAGCTTTTAGCATGCCCTTTTCTGTATTCACAACTGTTTTTGTCTGCTACTTTTAACATGTCTGTTTATTTCCACACCTTTGCTTGTAGTCAAGGCTGTGACATTGATTTCAGTGCCTGTTAGAATTGCCAAGTTCAGTTTGACCTTCGCTTTTGCTGGCAGCTGCTCTTACTCCTTTCAAGCTCTGCCATGTGCTCTGCCCTCTCCAGAAGCCATGTGTGTGTTGGGGGAAGGGGGAAGCTATAAATGGTAATGAGACATTAAAACATAATGGGCTGGACAGAGATGGCAGTGACTTTAGTCAGATACATTTGACTTCCTACAAAGTCACACAGTTCTTCTAGACCTGCTCCCAGTAGCACTTTTAGACATAACACAGAGCATGCTGGGACATAATTTGCTCCTTCAGAAACCACACCTGTGAGAGAGCCCCTGCTGCAGTGTGTCCATCACGTATCCAAGTGTCTTTACCTTTTGCCACTCTCTGTATGTGTGTATTATTTGTATATTACATAAAGAAGACAATGATTTTTGTTAAAGTAATTTTATAATACATATATTTACCAAGTGTATAACATTTCACAAAATACTTAAGTTACTTTATACATTAATGGAAAAAAGTCCACTAAAGTTTATAATTTGGGACACAGTGACACTTTAACTTGTTAATCCAGAGTATCATAAAGCAACCTTAGTGAGCATCACATCAAAGTAATTGTACTGTTTTAACTAGTCAATGAAAAATTTAAAATGTATACTCCATCTACCATATAATGAAATGCTAATGTATGTGTGTGTGTCCGGTTCCTCTGAGCACTCTGATTGTTCAGTTTGGCTTTGGAGACACAATCGAAATAGTAAGTGCAAGTGTGAGGCAAACAAGAGGAAGTAAAGCCAAAGGAGACACTCGAACATATATAAAAGCACACAGGAGGTGAGCAACAAACTTTGAAATGTCAGAGTCTGAGAAAAAGGATTTATGATATTGCTCTTTAAAGAGGGAGTACTGGGCATTGGGGATCAGACACAAGAGGATACAAAGGAAAGGTGCTGAAGGTACACGTAAGACAAAAGATATCAAACATTTTTTCATTTACTCTGTTACCAGTCTTTGATAGGTAATGTGGCCAGTTAATTTATAAAATACATATTTTTCTTATAAATTTATAAAAAGAGGGCGGCATGGTGGCGCAGTGGTAGCGCTGCTGCCTCGCAGTACGGAGACCTGGGTTTGCTTCCCGAGTCCTTCCTGCATTGAGTTCGTATGTTCTCCCCTTGTCTGCGCGGGTTTCCTCCAAGTGCTCCGGTTTCCTCCCACAGTCCAAAGACATGCAGGTTTAGTGTATTGGCGATCCTAAATTGTCCCTAGTGTGTGGATGTGTGTGTGCCCTGCGGTGGACTGGCACCCTGCCCAGGGTTTGTTCCTGCCTTATGCCCTGTGCTGGCTGGGATTGGCTCCGGCAGACCCCCATGACCCTGTGTTAGGATATAGTGGGTTGGACAATGACTGACTGACTGATTTATAAAAAGAATCCAATAAAAGGTTATAGTGTAGAGTGAGGAAGTTTTTGACACTTCAGTTATTCCATTGTCTAGTGGAGCAGCCCTGTTTAAACAAAATAGCAGGGTGCAGTTTGCATACAGCAGTTCATATGTACAAGCCGTGAGTGTGTTATTTCAATATATACTGCTAGGGGGTTTGCCCCCTGCTCACTTTGCTCACCCACCCTCCGGGCCTGCGCTATGTGCCAGCTACTTCGCGTCTCTGCCGCTCGCGTTGTGAAGAGGGGGGCTGAACGCACTCCAAGGAGATGCGGTCGCTCTTCCGAAATCCCCTCTTAAACGGTGATACAATGGGAAACAAATACTGCTTAATTTTACCTCCTCTTTGCTCGATCAGCTGCTGGCTTGCTGCCATGCCGCGTGATCTGCATCTCATGTGGCGCTTCAAACTTTTAAAAGCCTGTTCAGCAGCTGTCCTACTCTTTGTCTTTTACATTCGGCCCCGGGAGTGGTTAAATCTCTTGGCACAAAGTCTCGTCTTGCGGGATGTGAGTTCTTGATATTTTTTAGTTTATAAATTAAAAATGGAATAAGAATCTGAAAATGTAACAACATCACATTAAAGTTCGATAAATCCTAAGAAGAATGATACCAAACATATATATGTAGGTTTTAAAATAAGCCAGATTTAAAGCATGACAAAAACGTCACATAAAATCATTGCACAAAATTGTTGCACTTTTAAGCTGAGGATTTTATATATACATATATATAAAGTAGATTATATAAATGTAAGATAACAAAAGCAACAGTTAAAACTTATAAGTTATTAGTGATGAGTGAACCCCACTGAGTTCACTTTGCCTCAAATTCAGCAAAATTGCAGAATGTTCGGAAGCTTCACCAAACTTGGTGAGCTGTGTTGAACTCAATGGGGAAGGAGAAAATGAATGAGTTTTGAGTAGATTATAATGGTGTAATTGCTTTTTAAGTGTCCATGACAGCTAGGAGAACATCTGCCAACTATGCTGGGATGCTTATTTTGTGCAAAAACGTAACCTGAGCTGTGCTGACCAAGGTGCCACTATGCATCCCTCAGAATAGTAATTGAATTAAATGTAAGTAAAATTTGTTGCAGATAGAAAGTATGAATTCACTAAGGATTGCCCCCACAGATTCGATAGCAGGCACCCACATCTCTCAAACCAAAAGGTTGCCTTTTTTCTCCACAGCTTTTGCTGCTACCAACTAAGCACAACATGAAAGGACATGGATTCTTCCTTCCTGTTTGCATCAGCTATTGTGCCATTAATGGTGTATGCTCATATATTACACACACATGTCACATACAAGTCCATACAAAAGGTACATTTCCGTTTTGTTTTGTTTTTTTGTGTGTGTGTGTGTGTGTTTTGTGTTTAAATGTATTTGCAGGTTCAACAAGTTGTAGTCCACTACTAGGATCAGCATTGTACACTTCGAGGGCTGGCCCATCCCTCATTGACTGCTACAGTTCTCTGATGTCATGCTGGCCTTGCAAAGCATCATGGAGTGCTGAGGAAAAGAGCGTTTGTCTAATGCCAGCTGCTCAGGAAAATATTTGTAGCAGAGGAACAGAACATATTCACTGCAAAAAATGTTTTGGCAAATTTCTCGGATCAACACTATTAGTAATTCTAAGGAATAATTAATCAACTTTACTTAGTAAGTATAAATTCTGAAATATTCTATGAATTGACTAAAGTGAAATTTATTATTTCATGACATCCTATCTTAATTTCTAAAATAACAAAAGTAGCCCTTAAATCTGTGTGTGTAGATCAAGAAAGTGTTCTATAGCTCAATTGTAGAACAGAATAACAAACTGACCTCACTTAATAAGTGGAAGATCTTAATTCTACACTTTATCTCTGTGAAATTAAAGTGTAGAAGTGGCCGTGCTGGACTTTTAACAAGTGACTACACAGAGTAACAAATCCGCCTTTGTTAAAGCATAGTACTTTTGAAGAATTAATGTGATCGATCCCAATGCAGACACTACTTTGCATTTTATTTGCCATTCTTAATGTTTTTCTTCTTATTTTGACATCCCTTTGCTTACTGGACATGAAGGAGGGGGATATGCAATACTAAAATACTGTAATTTAATATGAAAGCATTTCTTGGTGCTTTTAACAAAAGAGTAATATATCAGTTGTGTTTTCCATTTTAAACTTAAAATGTCTGGTTTATTTAAGTATCACATTTAGTAAAGAAATAGGTTACTTAATATCTATTTCATACTTCATAGCAAGGGTCTTCAAAGACAGTCCTGGAGGGCCATAGTGGCTTCAGATGCAGATGTTTGTCTCAAACCAATTTCTTAATGAGAAGTCAGTTATTGCTGTTGAAGAACTTATTGGCCAAGATACATTTTGCTGCTTCATTTTAGTGGTCTCACTTGTTAAGATTCCCCACCTAAAATTTCTTATCTTAGTCTTAAACCAGTATTTTGAATTGCTACTTATTAGCAATAACATGCAAATGACAAAGGAACCAGAAGATCTCCATCTAACTAGTTTCTATTATAGTTTTGCATGTGTGTGGTGAACTACCAGGTTTAATAAAATATTCAGAAGGAAATAGAACAAAAAAGTAAACAACCCAGAACAACTATGGTCCCCCAGGATTGAGTTTGCTTATCTCGGTTTTAAAGGAACAAATTGTTGTAAGATGGAGGTCAAAATATAGCAAAATGGGTGTGAAGCCTCCAAAATATAGGCCTTACATCCGGGGGGACCAGGAGTGAAGACTTTGGCCTGGCAAGGCTGATGAGGCAAGACTTTTTCTAAGCCTTGTTGAATCAGCAGTAGCAGCAACAAAACAAACAGCAGTAGGACCACCACTCCACGTGGAGAACACCTAGTCTGGAAAACATAAACCGAGAGGTAAGTGTTACCTCCTGAACATTGGGGCTGTCCGGGTAAAAGACATATGTGATGTGGCAGACGCAGACTGAAGTAGAGAAATAAAAGAAGAAATTGAATAGTTAGGATTAGTTTGGACCTGGTTTTTGTTTATTGAGGAGATCATTATTGTGAGATGGAGTCCCAAACATAACAAAATAAGTGTGTGGTCTCTAAAACATAGCCACAAAGCAGGCCAGGATCTTCAGTGGCCAGCCCAGAAGAGACTCACCCCAGACCAGGTTGAACCAGACAACTACCTGCCAGCTTTGGTTTGGCTAAATCCAAATTAGGGAAAAACTGGCTAAATGGCTCCAAAGCCCTACAAGAGGTGGAATGACCATAAATCCCCTGCTTGTACACAAAGGGCAGACAAAGAATCTTTATCAATAGTTTATTAGACAAAATATTACTAGAAAACTCAGTGAAATAAAATGTTCAAATATGCAAAAAGGAGTTGCCTAAAAGGCAATCCTACAGCTAAATCCAGTGGCAAAATCCAAAGACAGAACAAAAAATGATCAAAAACCAGGAAATCTGACTAGAAAAACTGCAACACTTCCGACAAAAGCAGTGATCCCCTGATCTGTGTCCATACTGCACTCACCTTTAATATCCAGAGGGAGGGCTCAGCTGTGGCGATGTCAGGGTGGTCATGCCTCCTGGGGACTCCACACTCACAAAACACAAGGAATGGAGGCACATTTAAAGGAGAGTACATAATTACATATATAACCAGAAAATACATAACCCATGACTAATAATAAATAAACAAAAATACCTACCCAAACAAAACACAAATCAAAATTGAAGGCCTGAAGCTGTTTAACAGTTTAACTGTTCTTGGACTGTTTATTTTTTATTCTAACTGATCCCAAACACAAATCCTGTTCAGATGATGTAGCGGTTCTGTGAAATAACAGCATTATAATGAGCACATCCTTCAAACCCTAACATCCATAAGTGGATGGAGATGGCAAATTACCCAGGACACATACCAACGTTGTGGCATTTCCAAAGGCTCAGGGTCGTGTTTGCTTTCCATCACATACTGTATGCCCTGATTGTCAGGTTGGATAATCAACAAGTTAAAAAACTTACTATTGGCGTAACATTGAGCTGTGTTTGAAGACTGTTAACAGATAGAAGTTGGAGCATTTTGCATTTTTTAGCTACTTCAACGAACAGTCAGTTATCATTTTTTGTATATTAAATATTTTTGTAACAATGAGTCATGTTCATATAATATATGCAATTACATGAATTAATAGACTACATTAAATACACTTTTTTACAATATAATGTAGTTGAAAATGTGACACAAATAGGCTTGTGGTTGTAGACAGCAGAATCCAATTCAAGTGATGAAAAAATGGCACTGATTGATGTCCTCTTGTGAGCTGTGAAGGGTCTGTGACTACCTGTTGTTCAACATTTCTGAAAATTTACCCAGTAAAGTAGAACCCAGTAATTACTAAACAAAATATAGATATTAATTCAAAAGGACCAATACTAGCATAAAATCAGTATCAACATAAACCTATGAAAGCAGAAAAGGAATTGAAATGAGATCTCTGTCTGGCAAGTAATATCAGTTAAAACCCTTAGTTAAATAACTAAGAACTTGGAAAGGAACCGATTTATTGTACAGCAGGGACTTCTGGTATTAATTAATTTACTCAAACACTGGTTAGCTGAACAACAGTAATGTCGATTCTTTATAGTACGGTAATAATCTGCAGACAATATTAGTTCAGTCAATGCAGTCTTATATACACTATGCTTACATAACTGCTTCCCTCTTCTGTTCCTTTCCTGAGAAGTGACTTGTTTTTCTTTTCTTTTTCTTTTTTTATAGTTAACTTACCTAAAGCACCAGGTGAAGGGTGCCATCGGCTGTCTGACAAGTAAAAGAGGAAAATACGCAAGCTGGTGTGACTGCTGTCAAGGTGAACTTGAAACAGTAAACTAATTGGTAGTTGAAGTCACACTGAATGTACCCATGTTTTAAGTCAGACAAGTTCGCAGATTTGCCAAAGAAAAAACTGACCATCTTGACAACTTTCTTTGAAGAATAAGTGGGCTAAATTTCAACAAAACCGATCCACGGTGGGCTGAGCTGTTTCATGCAGACATAGACGGATAGACAGACATGGCTATCAAAGTAGGTGCTTCTTACATCATATCATATTACGCACCTAAAAGTGAATGTCTTAGCAAAAATTACTTCATTTTGCTTTATTTTTATTAATAAGCACACAAATGAAAGCAACTTTCTATAGAAAATATGTTTTCAGCAGAGCACTGACATACAGTAAATGGCCTGTCACGCAACTTTTGGAGCATTTAACTAGTGAAATGATGTTATTAATGCAGCCCTCATAGTCACTAGGCATGGCCTTGGGTTACAGACATTGTCACATAATGATAGAGGGGGGTGAAAAGTCCAACATGCAGGTTTGCCACTCACTGGCTCGAGGGGCTGTCAAGTCAGTGAAAGGCTCTTCTCACCAGAGAGCTTTAACCCTAGGCGACAAAAAGCAAATTGCACTGTCACCCTGCTACATTACTCGTGACTTTATTGGACTCAGTGCAGGAGTGGGCTGGGAAGAGCTCAAAATGTCTTTGCCACGTCTCCAATTGCGACGTGAAGGAGTTACCTCAGGCAGATTTTACACCCTGCTGAACTACAGTGTTGTTAAAAGAGCTGCCGAAGTATCTGGAAATCAGCAGACGGATGCTGACCTCCTTTCCAGGCAGAATATCAACATGTGTTGTCAGGGCCTGCTATGGCAGAGGCTGGCCACCTCTAGGAATGGCGTTAACAAATCACCTCCAAATGATCCCACTCTTTCAGAATTACTAATTTGTCTCTCGGAGACCTTGAAATGTCTAGGACATTTTCAGAATCACAGCTGTTACAAGAGTCTCAGAAAGGAAAATGGAGATTATATTGAGGCGAGAGTGACAAATATAAATTAGCCTGAATGTTCACAAGTTGCTTAGCAACAACAGATGGAGACTTTTCTTTCTGAAAATACGGTTGTGGTAAAAAAAAGAAAAAAAAAATCTGAAGAAGAAAGGTGTAGCGACTCCATTGAGATCGGCTTATTGTATTATTACTAGGAGTAAAAATCATGAAATGAGAATAAAATATTTACTCTCTTACCGATTGGAGTATTCCCATTAAACTGAGGTCCACTATGCTTGATGAGTATTTATAAGAGACTAAATAAATGATCCATTTGTTTTAACTGACATTCTTATACATAAAAAAACTTTTTTAAAAAAATGACTCTTTTAAATAACAGGAGAAATCACGTGAAAACTAAAGTGGTGTGCAATGGGTCATCGTAACTTGACCTTCAGCTAACTAAATCACCTAAATACAAACATTGGTGTTATGAATAGATCATTTTTTTAATAGTTGGTTCCTGTGAAAGAAAGTTTACTTGATCAAAAATAAAAACCATGACTTTCTTGATATTAAAAACCACGACTTTCTTGATATCCATCCATCCATCCATTTTTCAACCCGCTGAATCCGAACACAATGTCACAGGGGTCTGCTGGAGCCAATCCCAGCCAACACAGGGCACAAGGCAGGAAACAATCCTGGGCAGGGTGCCAACCCACCGCAGGCATTAGAACATGTGTGATGAAAACAGTCCAACAAGCTTGTCCATCCTGTTCACTTAAATGGTCCAGAATAACATTAAGACGAGATCTGAAGTTCCTTAAAGTCCTACTCTCTACCACACTACTTGGCAACTTGTTCCATTTGTCTATGGTTCTTTACATGAAAGAAAATCCTAACATTTGTGCAAAATTTGTTTTAGATGAATAGATGATCATAATAGAATTTTTTTTTGCCATATTTTTGATAGTAAAATTGTTGCAGATGAAATGAATGAAACATACCTGGGCAACTGTATCTGCAATGTATCATATGACCTGGTGAGAGCTGTAAATGTGAGTTCAAATGTCACTAGCCCAAATACAAGGGTTAAACTGAAAAGTTTCAACTCCTTAAATCTCTCCTTGTACCTCATACCCCTTAGGCCCAGAATCAGCCTAGTTGCTCTTCTCTGAACCTTCTCTAGCACTGCTTTGTCTTTTTTGTAATATGAAAACCAAAACTGCACACAGTACTCCAGGTGTGGCCTCATTAGTGTGTTATACATGGAAATAAACTTTGGACTGGACCTCATCTCTTAAGTTAGGAACATTCCTGTAGACAGTTTAGCTCACCAGTACACACCACCGGGTCATGGAATCAAGTAAAAGGAGCATTTGGGATAAGCACAGGTGATTAGAAAAAAAAAACGGTCAGAATCTTCAAATGGATGCCACCTGGAACAACGGAGAAGAGACAATCAGCTTCAAATGCAAACAAGCCAATCATTTCCTCGAAGACAACAGCCTCTCCCCAAGAAGAATGTGACTGGGTGGTGCTGTTTGTCTAAGACTCCTTCTGGCATCGGTCGGCTTCCAGGCTTTGCTTTTTTCTCATTTTCCACTAACTTTTTTGATTTGATATAGTTTGTTAATCCTGAAGGGGAAATTATCTTTTTGTGTGACCTTTTGGGGATCTGAGTGCAGGGTTGGCCATTGTACAGTGTTCCTGGAGTAATTTTTCAGGTTATGGGTCTTGTTCAATGGCCCAACAGAGTAGAATCTCGTCTGGCAGTAACAGGATTTGAATTGGCTCAAGATGAGTTACAAAAAGAAGAAACTGTAGATACTATAAAAGAGAAGATGACCAAACCACATGACAATAAGAAAGGAGAGATTTAATCATGATGGGCTCAAACACTCACTCACATAAGGAATGTTCTCCTTGAAGAGAACTGGGCATTGGACTTTCTTACAGGGAGGCCACAAAATGTGTGGTTCGGCAATAACACCTCTAAGACCATCACGTTGAGCACAGGGGCCACACAACGGTGTGTGCTCAGACCATTGCTCTTTACTCTGCAGACCCACGACTGTGTACCAATCTATAGTTCCAATCACATTGTCAAGTTTGCGGATGATACAACTGGGGTTGGCCTCATCACCAATAATGATGAAGCCAATTATAGAAACAAGGTGAGCCAGTTGGTCCAGTGGTGTAAAGGCAACAATCTCTTTCTGAACGTGGGCAAGACCAAAGAGATTGTGGTCGATTTCAGGAGAGGTCATCCACAGCACCTTCCACTTACCATCAATGGTGTAGCCGTGGAAAGGTTGAGTAGCACCAAGTTCCTGGGGACATACATCTCCGAGGACTTCTCCTGGTCAGATAACACCACATCACTGGCCAAGAAAGCTCAAACCCGCCTCTACTTCCTACGCAAACTGATGAGAGCACAAGTTCCTCCTCCCATCATGTGTTCTTTCTAGCGGGGCACAAACAAGAGCATCCTCACTAGCTGCATCCCTGTATGGTATGGAGGCTGCACTGCCTCCTGTAGGAAGTCCCTGCAATGCATAGTGGATGCGGCCAGTAAGATCATTGCTGCCCCACTGCCCTCCCTCAAAGACATTTTCCACACCCGTCTCACCCGTAGAGCCATTAGCATTGCTGGGGACTCTTCGCACCCCTTACATTCCCTCTTCAGCCTCCTCCCCTCAGGGAAAAGGTACCGGAGCCTCCGGACCCGCTCCACAAGTCCGTCTAACAGCTTCATCCACCAAGCTGTCAGGATGCTGAACTCTGTCCACTATCTTCCCCCCTTGCCCCCTGCCCCTGGACTGTAACAAGAGTCATTATCTACCAAGTACCTTACCTCAGCTGGCATTATATGAAGACTCAATATTACATCTACTGCTAACTGTCTGTCTTTTTGTACATCTCATAAGGTACTCTATAGTGCACCTTCTCACTTTTTACTGTAATTGGCTTTTGCACTACTGATTATTGCACATTGTACTTAGGTTACTTTACAAGTTCTAATTTTATTTATCTTATATGTTATACTTATATGCTTTTTTTTTTTAATTGTATTACGAAGATGAGAGAGAAACAGTATTTCGATTCTTCTGTATGTTCTGTACATATAGTGAATTGACAATAAAAGGCTATTTGATTTCATTTGATTTGATTTGAAAATAAAAAAATTGAAAGATGATAGTTTGGGGCAGCAGATGTCCAAATGTTTTAATTTTGTGGTCATGTCATAAGAACAAACTTATAGCAAAAGAAAGCAAATGGTTTTTGAACCCTGGTGCTGGACTGATAACTGTAGACTGAATGGAGAGCATCTTAGCACATGCTGATGTGAATCTCTGGGCAATGAAAAGACATCATCTTCATTGGATGGTGGGATGTCCTCGACTCAGTCAACAGGGCTTTCATTGAATTCTTTAACAAGAACATGGGGACACAAAGCAACACCAATTATGAATGAATTTCATCTAAATTTTAGGCAGTACTTCTGCACCTTTGACAAATTTAGCTGCATGAAACAACTTACCAAGTAGTGTTATTCATGGCATCGCCATGAAGAACTTCAAAACTTGATTTAACAATATTTTGGAAACATTAGCCAATAAGAAACTACAGGCTGAATGAATTTGAATGATCTCTTCACCTCTTAAATTATTCTTATGGAGGAGATGGAAATGACTGGATGGATAAATGACCTGCTCATTGCCATCTGAAGATCACTTAGATTGAGCTGTTTGTGTTGTCAGTATGGCACATGCCGCCTTTAATCTGGAAGTGAACGAATTTTGAATGATGATGTGGATCCATGCCGATACTGCATTTGACTCTTAGTCAGTTCACGGTGTTCATGCAGTTTGTATGTGTTCCTGTTTCTAAGTTCTGTTTTCCAAAGTTTTCCACTTTTCTTCAAATTTCCTAAATGTGTGCAATTTCAGATTTATCGGTTGACCCCGTGAGTGTGTCCTATGATGGAATAGCGTTGATTCAGGACTGGTTCCTGTCTTGTGCTCAGTGACACCACGATAGTCTTCGGCTCCATGTGGCTCAAAGTCAAGGGTTCCCAAACCCGGTCCTAAGGACCCCCTGTGGCTGCAGGATTTTGTTCCAACCAGCTTCTGTCTTTAAATGGACTCCTAATCTAATTAAGTGAACTGCTGTTTCCCAGATTCTGTGTTTTTGGGAACAATATAGAAATTAGAAAACTAAGTTTGGTAAAAAAATATATATATATAGTATATATTAAAATACACGGTGGCGCAGTGGTAGCGCTGCTGCCTCGCAGTTAGGAAACCCGGGTTCGCTTCCCGGGTCCTCCCTGCGTGGAGTTTGCATGTTCTCCCCGTGTCTGCGTGGGTTTCCTCTGGGCGCTCTGGTTTCCTCCCACAGTCCAAAGACATGCAGGTTAGGTGGATTGGCGATTCTAAATTGGCCCTAGTGTGTGCTGGGTGTGTGTGTGTGTGTGTCCTGCAGTGGGTTGGCACCCTGCCCGGGATTAGTTCCTGCCTTGTGCCCTGTGTTGGCTAGGATTGGCTCCAGCAGACCCCCATGACCCTGTGTTCGGATTCAGCGGGTTGGAAAATGGATGGATGGATATATTAAAATATACTAAGCAGTTATATGGGAATAATATTTTTTTAACAATATTTTCATCTTGATTTTCATTCTACTTTTCCAGGTGTTCTAATTGCTTAATTAATCCATTATTTACTAATTAGTGGGTCTGTGGCTAAAGTTCACAGTTCAGTGTTTGCCTGGATGTCTGCTCTGCTAGTTTTTTTATAAATATTAAGATACAATGAAGGGGGCAAACTGGACAGCAATAGGGCAGAATATAATGAAATCAACAAAAGAGAGTTACGCATTTAACTCTATAGCAAAAACAGAAATAGTTCTTAATATCTTATAAAAGTAAAAATCGTGCTGCTGTGCTTCTCTAAATGTAGAATAAGAGAACAGGAAAAAAATGCCAGCTTGTTAAATGAGATCAGTGTTATCAGTTGTTGTCACTGATTATAAATCCGGCAGGAACAGAAACCTGCAACCACAGTGGGTCCCCAGGACCGAGACTGAAAACTGCTGCTCTAAGTCATACTCGACAGGTTAAGAAAATGGATGTAGAGATTGATGAGCTGTTTTGTTCTGACATTTGAATGAGAAGCTGACTCTCTTTCTCTCTCTCTCCCTGTCTCACTTTTAATGGAGTCTTTAGCAACAAGCCTCTAGCTACTGGAAATTTGAATGCAGTGCCTAATTAGAGCAGCACTGTTTGTGTGGGAATTGCCAGTGCGGGCTGCAGATTCCCACTGGCAGACGCTGTGCCTCTGTATGTCTGCAGTATTCCGTGGGCTGTGGCAGCTGAAGGCAGCCGAGTGCTTGCAGCTCATTAGGCCAGAAGCATGTTAAGTGGCCCACAAGAGGCACTCGGCATAGTCATAGTTTTCCAATAGTGGGCCAGCATTGCTGGATGTCCGTTCTTCTTGAACATTGGGTCTGTTCAAGTAGTGGCTCACAGGTCAACAAGCCATGCTGAGTGAGGCTGGCTGTGCAGCTGCTCACTGGGGGACACTGCCCTGCGTATACTAACATATACAGTAGTACCTCTCAAGTGCTTCCCTTGCAACAGCAACATTTACATGATGAAGAAAGAGAAAAAAAGAGAAAATATATAAGAAATAAAATTAGGAAATACTAATTAACTTAGAATAAAAGTAAAGTAAAAAATAACATCTGCAGGAGTTCCTAAGCCACGAGACCACCCAGCCCCCTCTAGGCATTCTACCAAACATAAATGACCTCAATCAGTCCTCATTGTATTCAGGGTTCTCATGGAAGGACTTGATGATGACGGTCATCTGGACTTCTGGCCTTTAACCCATCAATGGAGGGACATCACAGTGCTTTGATCAGGTGGTGGTGAGCAGATCGCTACCACAGAAAACCAGAAAAAGAACAGAAGAGAAAGTAGGGGTTAGTACGGATTACAGAGCCACCAGGAATGATATTGATAATTAGTTGAATATACAGTACAGAGTTTTAGGATTAAACTAAAATGAAGCTATGAGAAAGCCATGTTAAAGTAATGTGTTTCTAACAGTTTTTTTTTAAATGCTCCACTGTATTAGCCTGGCGAATTCCTATTGGCAGACTATTCCAGATTTTAGGTGCATAACAGCAGAAGGCCGCCTCACCACTTCTTTTAAGTTTTGCTCTTGGAATAATAAGTAGACACTCATTTGAAGATCTAAAGTTACGATTTGGAGTGTAAGATGTAAAACATTCCGAAATATAAGATGGAGCGAGATTATTTAAAGCTTTGTAAACCATAAGCACTATTTTAAAGTCAATTCTAAATGACACTGATAACCAGTGTAGTGACATCAACATTGGAGTGATGTGCTTGGATTTTCTTTTCCTAGTTAAGATTCTAGCAGCTGCATTCTGAACTTGTTGCAATCGATTGATGTCTTTATTTGGTAGTCCTGAGAGGAGAGCGTTACAGTAATCTAGTCGACTGAAAACAAAAGCGTAAACTAATTTCTCAGCATCTTGCGATGTTATAAGAGGTCTAACTTTTACTATATTTCTTAAGTGAAAAAATGCTGTCCTAGTGATCTGATTAATATGTGATTTAAAATTCAGGTTAATAGTTACCCCTCAATTCTTTACCTCCGTCTTAACTTTTAATCCCAATGCATCAAGTTTATTTCTAATAACCTCATTATATCCATTTTTGCCAATCACTAAAATTTCTGTTTTCTCCTTATTTAGTTTGAGAAAATTACTACTCATCCATTCAGAGAATAGAGGGAATCTTCAAGGGAATTCTGGGGCTGTGTTGTGAGAAGATGGTAGTTATAAACGACTGGGCCCAAATACATTTTAAAGTTAGTGAAGTAGTGAGCAGTGAAATCTGTACTTGTATATCTGACCAACATGCAACTTGAATTTATTAAAATTCAGAAGTTCATTTTATTTCATAAAAAACACAACTGCACTCACCTGATGGATAAATTCCTTCTGTTTCTTTCCTCAGTGATGAAAATAAGATGACTACCCAGAAAGGTCTGCTTTCATTCTCAAAGCTCCCAGTCAGTTCCTGCACAAGTAACAGTAGATGTAGCGTCTTGATTTCTTCATATAAAATACAGCATCCTGAAAACTAATGAATGAATAACATTTTGTCTTTATTGTGAGAATGCAGTATATGCTGTAGAAGACTGCTACAGAATACATGTCAATCGGCATTCATGACTGTGGTGGACTTTGAAAGCATCTCACCATTCACTGGATTTGTCCTCTGCGGTAAAACACTGACCGGACATTCTTGTAGGCCTTAAAGTGAGGCACCATCCACACATGGATACATTTGAAAAAGCCTTTTTTTTAATATCCTGTCCACACTAACACTTTCAGAGCATTTTTCCTACAGGGAGTTATCTCAGTCAGGGTTCAAATGTCTTATTTTTGTCTATTTTTTCATGTTTTATGTTACCAATGTGGATTATTTAATTTTCATGCGACAATGCCTGTTCTGCTATGTTCCTGGTGGAGCCATGTGTCCATCATCGCAGGAGACTCTAAAGCCCACAGTCCCTTGCAGTTCATTGTGAACACGTTCGTGCTGTGGTCAGATGTCTTCTTTTGCTCTTTTTTTTTACTTTGCCTGTGTAGTTGGACATTGTTTGTCTCTGGTGTGCCTGTTTTGAAGGCATTACCTTCTGTGCCTTTGGCCTCTTCAGAGATTATTTCTGTTTTACAGAGTATTTTATTAAAATACACCTTTTTAATTATGAAGATTCTTTGTAACTACCTGGGGTTTTACTATATTTCCCCCTCTAGTGGGCATTTTGAGTATTTTTGGGACTCTCCAGTTCGTAACATTGGCCTTGTGCGGTTCGTCATTCAAGAATGATGTGCGTTAACACAGCAAACCCAACGCAGAATCAAAATGCAGAAAGAATAAGGAAACAACAACAAACAAAACACCAAATCAGACTTCTTTGTCTGGACAGAGGGGTTGTAGTTGAGTATAAGGTAGCTAATGCCTTGGAAAGTATAGACTGGCAGTCCTGGCAAATGAATACAACAAAATATTGGGAGTGTTTCAATGTGCAGTACCTGTCAGCTGATGCGGTGGACTTAGGAATGGACCACTACACAGTAAAGATGTGGTCACATGGAACCAAACTGGAGTTGGTGCCTGTTCACATGGCAGTCATACGTCAGCATTTTTAGAAGTTGTGTTTTCCCCATTCACTCTGACATGTGAGACTTGTCTGATGTAACACAAACATTTTATTGTAATAAATAAAGTCACTTGCGTGGGATTTGATTAAATATGTAATTTAAAAGATAAGTTTGATATTTTACAAATCAAACTTATTTATTCATAATCATGATAAAGAATAATTTGCCAAATGAAAATGAAGCAATTTTTTTTATAAATTTTAAAATACAAGTAGCCCATTATTGTGCTTTAAAATGGAGGTGCAGGAGCCAGAAAATAAATGTGAAAACAAAAGTCTTAAACTTACTGAAAACGTCAACTTTGAAGCAGCACAGGCCTCAGTTTAAGAAAACATGCCTTCAGGTCAACAGGAGGGAATTGCATTTTATCAGACTGCTGAGAGTATTTTCAAGAGGTGAGGATATGTTTCCTGTTTGCTTGTGTGCTCGTAGTTGTGTGTGGTACAGCGGGTCCACAGCTCAGAAAAAGGTGGACGATTTTGAAAAAGTAAATAATTGAATGGCAAGGGCCAAGTGTGAGCGGCAGGACAGGTGTGTGTGGCTCGACAGGGTGCCCCGCAGATGCCGATGGCAGGGGTGGCAGGGAACTGAGCCAGGTTATGAACATTGACTGCATCTGTCGCATGGCATCTCCTCTTCTTGTGAGTTCCGAACAGTATAAGGGGAAGAGGTGTCAGGTTTAAAAGGGCAGTATTCAGGGCTCAAAGTTTTGTGGATCGTCTAACCTCTGATTTTAATAAATTATTTATTTGTTTTTGACCTTCACCTTGTTTTTATGGATTATTTATTTATTTAACATTTTACACACTGCACTTATTGAACACTTTTGTTGTTGGGTTTTAACTAGTAAAAGCACGGGAGCACTTTTTTACACCGACCCCTTGCTATATGTGTGTTGTATCCTCATCTGCTGGCTCATCCCTTGGGTATGTTATCAGCGGTATTGGGTTCAAGAGGTTCCCAGGATGCGTGGAGCCAACCTGTACCTTCACATTGCGGTTTTATGACTTTTGTTTTCATGTTTGGACCCCAGTATACTTCACCTCCATTTAAAAATGCAAGTGCAGGCTAGGTATTGGTTTTTTTTTTCATTTATAAAAATTCTTTACACAATTTCATGATTTTTTATTTACTATAGAGCACAGTTTCATGTGTCAAATTAACATATACTATGTGAAGAACTACAGCTTGAAAAATGGTTTAACATCACAATTTAAAAGCGGGGTTAACAGATGAATGACTGACATACTGTCAGTGCAGTCTGAATGTTCTCCCTGTTTGGCAAAGCCATTTTTAAGTGTAAACACCCCCCATGTAAGAGTGTGCATACGGCTCAGTGTGAGTGTCCTGGTGATGGACTAGCAGCTCATCCAGGCTGGTCCTGCCTTGTGTCCAGTGCTGCCAGGGTTTGCTGTGGTGGTTCATAATCTTAACCTGCATGAGTCGGTTAGGAGATGAATGAATTCTAAACTCTAAACTAAAATGTTGATTCTTTAATGGCTCTGTATTGGGTCGTGTATTTGTTTATAGAACCATTGCTTGGGTTCTTTGCATATGTAGCTAGTTCTTTTGGTTTTAAATACATTCCTAATATGTCGACAACACAGAAATCTTTTATTTACTAGCAGGATATCAGCAGATCAAGAAATCCTGAACTTAGCCTGTGTTATTATATACAGAAAGAGGTCTTTTAAAATCAAGAAGCCACTACGATTTTACAAATCTATTATCATTTATTCATGGTTATTTATAAAACATGTCAATCGGAATAACGATTCTTCCTGGAACATTCACGTTGATGACTCTTTTTGGAAACCAAAAATGCTTTCCTTATGAAATTGCTCTTAACAACTACTTTTTGCCTCTTAATTTTTAAGAGTGTAAGAGGTGTCTGTACGGAGCATTATAACGGCATACACAAAACATTCAAAGTGATGTGGCTGAGAGTTTGACTAGTGTATGTATTAATACATAATCTCTATAGGTTGCCCAACACACAATAGTTGTTCTGTAACTCAGTGTATGTAAAGCATCTTGTGATTATGTTCAGTGCAGAAAGAAGCAACATACAGTTCCTTTATTTTTTCGCTAAATGTTCTCCCAGAATTCTCACTAACAACCCAATCTAATAAAAAACCGAATGTGTGTTTGTCCAGCATGCACCATCTACATTGTTGAGCCCATTTGCAATACATTTTGCACAGATTTCCCATTAGTCCAGAGGAACCCCATAGCACCAGAGGTTATGCTTCAATCTGAAATGTACTTAGTGCCCCCAACCTGGGCAACAATGGTCATTGCTCCCACCACAACCAATGCTGGATTCTCCTGCCAGCTAGTAATATCACTCACTTGTTGCTGTTTCCAAATTGGCCCTGTGTGGGTGGATCCATGATGGACTGGTGTCCTGCCCAGGGCTGCTGAGATATAATAAGCTCTGGTCCACCACAACTGTGAACTGTATTAAAGGGATTCCTGCATGTTTACATTCATTTAATTAATTTAAGGGCAAACTGTGCAGACTTACACAATCATCCTTCATCCTATTAGCTACACGTCAGTCGAAGTCAGTCAGCATTCACTGTTGGCTCCACCCTCAGCTAATTAGAGACCACACCCCCTAAATAAAAGAGAACGTGGGTGCATTGAAAAGACAAACCTTATGTGGTCACTCGCATGAGACTGCTGGGTCATTCACCCTGACAGGGTGACATTAACAAAAAGATGGTAAGCACCAATGTGTGCAGGGCAGGAGAAGGCAGAACCTCAAAATGAAAGAGTGCTTTGAAAACCCTGAAGATTAAAGAGACGTCAGATAACCATAGCCCATCGTGTGCACCCAGCTGTTTTAAAGCTTTGGTAAGGCACAAGAACAAGCACATGACCTGAAAGGTTGTCACAGCCTGCACATGGATCATTTCATGGCACGCCTGAACCTGTTTAATATTCTAAAGCTATAGGTTACCCCTCGGCCACAGAGGACATTACGAAATTTTTGTTTTGTTTTCTTTCTTGGCTCCATTGTGGAGTTTAAAGGTTTCAGAACAGTTCAGCACGGAAAGGCCAGAAAGGGTATTCAATAAGAGGAAGACACGCATCACTGAATCCATCTTAAATACATGCTGGAAAACAAAGACTCACAATGGGGCCTGTAGTGTGGGTGACACAGTGAATAGCACTACTGCCTCACAGCTTTGGGACATGAGTTCTGCTCCTGTATTTGTGGTACTTGTATGTTCTTCCAGTGTTATAGTTGGATTTTCTACTTTTTTTAGCACTAGCTAACAGACAGTGAGTGACCCCATCCTGGGATGGACCCGCTCCTGTGACTGGTTCTTTTCTTGCATTCAATTCAGGTTGCACAGGATCCGACTTATCACACAGACAGGACTGGATTTTGAACTCAAGCCCCTGGATGAAAGGGCACATCTAACAGGGTTACCTAAGAAAGACATCAATTGGTTGCAAGTAGTTTGGAATGCAGCGGTTTGAATCTTAACCAGAAAAAGAAAACTTGAGCAAATCTCACCAGCTTTTGTGTTGTTAGACTGGATACCAGTGTCCTTTAGAAATGACTTTAAAATACTACCACTGGTATATGAAATCTTAAACAATCTTGCTCCTTCTTATATTTTGAAGTTGTAATTTCTGATCTTCTAATGGGGGGTCTGCCTATTACTCCAAAAACCAAGCATAAAAATTGTTGAGATGGCCTTTTGCTGTTATGCACCAAAAATCTGGAATACCTTACCAATGGAGATACACCAGGCTAACACTATGAATCATTGTTAAAAAAACTCCTTAAAACCCACTGCAGTCCACAAAGCTGCCACTTCCTCCTGTACCCACAGCTCCCCAGGGCACCATGCCCTCCTTTTGAAGCAGCCATGTCAAGACCCCAACAAGTCCACCTGCTCCCATGGCCTCGCTCGCCCTTCCGACAGCTCTGCTTTTTTGGCCATTCAGCTGACAAGAGTGCCTGCACCTCCTGGCCTTCTGTCATGTAAATCTGCTCAGCAGTTTGGTGCTGCCCCGCTAGTTCTCCTCCATTCGCTTTTCCTACTTTCCAGTGTTCGCTTTCAGTTTTGTTTTTGTATCCTTTGAAATGTCCACCTCCACACTTTCAGTGCTTCCTTTTATCCTCTGTATTGCGCTTGCCTGGTGCCCTCAGACTGCCACAATGCCCTCAGTTGGCAATTGGTAATCAGGCTGGCACGTGCTGACACAAAAAGAGTTAAACAAAACCATTAATATCCCCCTACACTGTTTTTATCTAAACTTGCACCGCCACAGACCTCACTCATCACAAAGATGATACCCCAGCTTCCCATGAGACACACTGTGCTGAATCCTCCAAGACAAAGCATAAACAAATAATAAGGAACAGAACACTAATGTTTGTTAGAATGCCCAGTGGTGGCTTTGGTGATCTTTTGGTCTTGGAACCCCTGCAGATTTTTTTCTCCAGCTTATCTGGAGGTTTTTTTTTCTTACTGTCCTCCATGGGTATCTTAACTTATTAGTTATATGTTCTCTATGTAAGGCCTCTTTATATATCCACTTTATGTATGTGTAGTGATTTATTTTGTTTGTTATTATTTTCACCTAATTTCAATTTATTTTTCTTTTACATTTTGTAAAGCACTATGAGGCACATCCTGTGTATAAAAACGTGCTAATGAAATAAATGTTGTTAAAAAGGCGCGCAATTGACGCGCTCATGACGTAATCTACGAGCCGCCGCTTGGAACTGCACGCCAGTCCCGTCCGGACGAAGGTAAGTCGAAGCAAATCTGACAGGGAAAAAACACAACATCCCGATAAGTAGTGCCTTTCGTGTCTCAACCTTTCACAAGCTGCTTCGTACAGTCTATGAACCACAGTGCCTGTAGGAATTCATTTAAACTCACTTTTTAACGTACCGAGACATTTTCTTCTTTTTCAACTGGATGCGCTTTTCCGATAAAACAGCTGCGATTAAAATACAAACGATAAATACAATTACTCATTTATATTATGATCTGTTTTTCAAGAAGCACTTTTTTCGTTGCTTCGTCAATGTTCGGATCAGATCACTAATGCAGGCTTCTAACCGCATGTGCTTACACGCCTCGGGAGTGTAAATGTTTAAAAGGAAAACATCATATGGCGCCTTTCAAAACACTTCGCCATTCTCATATCGCGCCTTTCAAAACACGTCGCCATTCCGTACAGCTAGACTCTGAGCGTAGGCTGGACAGTTAAATGGCTCGCCTGCGGGCCGCCACCCTGCGTGATTTCACATGACGTGCTCACGTCGTAAAGCAGTTTACTTTAAAGTGACCGCCGAATGAATGTCATGGCGCGCCTAATCAGTCACAGCGGGCTCCTAATCCTGTAAATCCTCCGCACAGTAGCCTGGTGTGACGAGGCCTCACGTGCTAGTCGCTGTCACCCTGTCACGCCCTCCTGCGCCACACACACCCGTCACCCGACCTTGGCGAGGTCAACTCTGCAGGCAATCGGCAGCTGCGTGCGCCTCGGGATCCTCCTGTTCCAGCCAAACCTGAAATTCGTTAAAAGATGCCACAGGGTAATTAGAAATGAGCCTCGCCCTTTAAGACACAAAGGCAGCGGAGCGGCGGTAAAGGGGCTCCGATCGGGCCAACCGCCCACCCATTTTGTGTGCCCACCTCTTTTCCCTCCACCGTGATTTGTGTGTGACAGGGTGCTCTACTTGGCCACTACTTGGCGGTGGCAGTTGTTTGACCAAATCAGAATACCATGCCTGTGTTCCCTAAGCTTTACTGCCATGTCTTGTTTACCTTTGCCACTCAGCTTTTTATCTTCTAGTATTCATCGTCTAATTTAGTCTGACGCTGACGTCATTCCCAAAAACGTGATGGACCTGCAGTATTCACAAAAGGCCAACTTCGAATCACCAAGCCTATTGAAAAGTGGAGTGTAGGAGGAAATCCAAATTTATGTGGGGGGAATGTGCAGACTCCACAAAGAAGTCCACAGGTTGAGATCTGAAAACAGAACTCTGGAGCAGTGAGGGTGCAGGTCAGGTCAGCCAGCCATTTTACTGTTCCAGCAGTCTGTTATTCGAATTTTGAAGGTTAGTTTGTGATTAGCAACTTGTGTTCAGTTGTAGTTTCTGCCAGAACGCTAGGGGGAGTTCTTATAAAATGTGTTACCTGTTGAAGGGATAGCAAAGGAGTCTAGGAATAAAATAACGTCTTCTTGATTGGTGATCGTTTGTGCCTGTCATAAAATAAAGAAGTTAACGTTCCGAGTTATCCCTGGCTGGCTAATTATTTTACCCTGCTCTGGACATAACACAACTATATTATGAGAAATATAAGTGGGCTGTAGAGGTAAAACGCGTGATATTTAATGGCACACACACATTTTTGATTTAGGTGATTTCAGTCGTATTGTCCAAACTTTTCGTGTTAGTGTGGGTGAGGCCAGTAGGGGACACTTGGTCTGTGTGTGCATCCCACTAGCCAGAGCAGTGATGGGAACACTGTGCTGACAAAAATGGTGTGCCGTCCTTCAGATGAGACATAATATTGTGGTCCCTGAGCATCTTTCGAAAAGAGTGGGGTGTTTCCAGATGTCCTGGCTGAACTGCCCACCACAGCCCGGTCTTTCTAGCCCCCTAATCATCCCCTCTCCCATATCTCTCTCAGCCCTTCACCATCTAATAGCTATTGTGTGCTGAGCGTACTGGCGCAGAATGGCTGCCTTTGCATCATTGAGGTGGATGTTGCACGTTGGTGGCGGCTGAAGTGGCTCAACACTCTCTATGTAAAGCACTTTGAGTAGGTTAGAAAAGTACTATATAAATATTATTATTATTAACTTGCAGTAGCAGTATTACATTTTGTCATATGTTCAGAGAACAGCAAAATGCTTACTTGCAGATCTGCCTAAGACGCAGCACATCGCCAGTCTCTAGATTGTCACAGCAGGCTGTGTTTGACATTTCAAAACATTGTAGCATCCAAAAAGATATGAAAAGCACAGCAACATTTAATTTTATATTTTGAAATAATTGAACCAAAAAAGCCCTGCAGCACTAGCAGCAAGGCTGCCCTGTGCCAGTCTGTCACACTCATACCAGCCCAATTTTATCTCCAACTAATGGAACCCAGAAAACCCAGAGAACATGCTGGCATGAGACATTGAACCCAGGTCATAGAACTCTGGGGCAGCAGTCCTAACCACTGCACCCCTTATGGGGAAAAATATATAAATACTGGCATATGTAAATACATAAGTACATGCTTTAAAAAATACCAGTCACAAAGCAGAAAACAATCTGTGCATAAAATGGTGCTCCATTTTCTCAGTTTCACGCCACTTGAGTGAAGAAAATGCCAACTGCAGCCCCCACTTGGTTATTATTTGTTAACGCTCTCCCTGGTGTCCCGAGGACAATTTTGTCTTTTGTTCAGCGGCAGCATGCAGGCTTGTTCGGTCTTGCAGATTGCCTGAATGTGTTGAAAACGCTGTGCATGCTTCGCTGCTCCTAAACCCACCAGTAGCCCTCAGGTGACCTCTCAGCCTTTGTGAACACGACATCCTGGCCCTTTCCTAATCCCCATCTTGTTTACCTCACTGGGCTCAGGTTTAGTTGTAAATAAATGAGCGTGCAGCTGATGCTGGGGCTGACCTACAATATACTGGGCATTACTGCCAAAGCCTGCTGCTCGGTGTGTCAGTACCTCCATTTTCAATCAGATGGCTGACATTAAAAACCACCAGTCCTACAGGCATGAGACTAATCCTTCCACTTTTCGAGCCAATTTGAAATTCAACTCTTTAAATCTTTCCCAGGAGTCCCTCTTTTGTGTTAAACGAGCCTTGCACTGAAGGAAATAAACAGTCGGCTATGTGCTGCCTCCTTGAGATGAGTTTCTGCATTCCACTCCTTGGAAGAAAAATGAAATCAAAATTGTTGACAAGAAAAAAAATACAGAATTTCCATTAGAGCAGACTGACGAAGTTGAAATAACCCCATATGGTTCTATAAATTGGCTGAATCTAGAGAGACTTGTCCCAGAATTACAGGGGATTTCATTACCGCGACCATTCGTCATTTGATACCGCTATCTGAGAGAAAAGAGAGGCTGAGAGATCGCTGTCAGAGCAGACATTGTTGAGGCTCAGCAAGGTCACATTAAATGGGCGTGTGATCTTTTTCGTTTATTAGGATTATGAATTGTGGTGCTGAATGAAATGTTTCCAGGTCTTCATTTTTAAGTATACAGTTAACACTGCTGCTTATGGAATTGAAATAGAGGAGAGTATTTGGACAAGCTGGACTTTTGTTTGACCACTGAAAGGTGCAGTAGAGTTCTTGTGGCACGTAGTTGGGCACACAGGGATGCGGCCATTGTGCTTGATTATTTACCAATAGCAGAGCCAACATCTGAGAAAATCCTTCATGAGTAGCTGGATTCATGTTGTAACTTGGGGGGGTTTGGTTATTCTAAACAAGGACAGAAATGCCTAAAGGCCAAGGGCCATTTATGCCATTTCTTACACAAAAGTCAGAATTTATAAAACACAAACATGGTGTGAAATGAGGTCTAATGTTTCAGCAGATTTCAACAATCTGTAAGTCCTACGCAGACTTTTGATGCTGGCATTTTAGCGACTCCAGGTGGCAGGACAATGACGTGAATAGAAAATTTCATTTTATTGTGCGTTATAGTGACGTGTCAGTCATATCCCAGAGTTCTTGAGCTGGCTATATCACAGTTGACTGACGTGTTCTGTCAATATGCTTAATGTCAATGCTTTAGTGTGTGGCCTGTCTATTGTGTAAAAAAAAAAAGGGAGTGCCATGTGTTGTATAACATAACTGGCAATGGCAGCCTTAGCTCTTCTAAAAGGATTTTGCCAATGTTGGGCTACGCAAGCAGCACATTCTGAGGGATCATGATGATTAGTGGCTTATTTAGACTTCCTAGAGCGTTCTTCCTCTTGGAGCTGCGTGCTAAGACCGTCATATGGAAATCACTGTTAACAGCCATAGGGTATTTATTTAGCGACAGGCGCTTTTCAGTGTGAACTAGCAGACTGGCCAGGAATCTTGCCGTCATTTCTGAGCTGTGTCACATCATCTGTATGGGATAGTATACCGTACTTACAGTAAGATGCTACCCAGAAACCTGCTGCTCTATTGATGTCATTTAAGATGCAACTCTGTGTCTCTTAGTTAGCTTCTTTGTCACTGAGATTCTTATTATTGTACTACAGTGCCTTGCAAAAGTATTTAGTCCCCCAAAAATCATCAGCATTCTCTGGATTTCAAAAGACTCTACACCTGTTCCTTCTATTAATAACCTGAGTGTTCTAACAGTTTATTTTTAAAGCCAAAGTAAATAATTTGTCACGAGTGTATTTCTAAAAAATAACAACTGGGAAAATGCAGTAGTGTGGGAAGCAGACTTCAGGGTCATGTAGTGTGTAATGGCGGGCTTCTTGGTAAGTACGCCTAATTCACAGGATTGCAGGTAGGTTTAGTACATGACAAACAACTTGAACTGTCTTTCTTTCAGGTGACAGCAGGTAAACCACAAGAGAGGAGATACAATGAAAGGCACTCGCACACATGATCAGCGAAAGAACAGGTAGGTGGCGGTGTTTGGACTCTCACACACCGCAAAGGTTTGCCACATTATGATGACCTGCACAACATAGCGCAGCAACACGGACTGCCTCTGCCACCCAGACACTGGCCCTCAGGACATCAATGCAATGGCAATTCAAAAATGATTGCAAGTTGTATGACAAATGTAAAGAGACTTGTATGTAGTGCAACATTGACATTTACTTGACAAAATGATTATTTTTTTACAAGTTCAATATGAATGTTTAAATATCTTGCAGTTCTGCATATACGGTGTGCCTCAATTCATGCTGTGTACTGGCGGCGGTCTGGGCACTGCGTGATGGCACATCGCTATTGCTTGTTCCACTCAGCTGTTCCCACTTTTGTTTTTTTTTTTCTTTTATATGTGACTCCAACACTGCGGTGGGTTGGCACCCTGCCTGGGATTGTTTCCTGCCTTGTGCCCTGTGTTGGCTGGGATTGGCTCCAGCAGACCCCCGTGACCCTGTGTTCGGATTCAGCGGATTGGAAAATGGATGGATGGATGTGACTCCAACAGAGACACCTACAAACAGAATGCGTTCACGATTCTCCACTTGATGTAATTAACACCTCAAGTTCACATTCACTGAAGTTTCATTTTCTTTGTACTCAGATGGTTTATATTAAAGACATTACTGAGGAACATGGCCACATTTATATGGTGACTAGCCATACAAGCATATAGCTTTGCCTGCGTATTAGTGAAACAGGACAGTGAGGAGGGCCGCGCCCGGCTCCCCACTCCTGACATCACTTTTCCCCCTCCCCTCGGCCTGCAGCCTCTGTCTCGGATTAGTGTGAATATATCGCTCCTGCTAGCGAACTATGATTCTTAGAGCAATGAGAGAAGTCACAAAATCAATGGAAAGTTCAAGCAAATTATATAAAAAAACCCGATCTAAATTCGTTAAGTAATTCTCTTGTGAAAAGCAGACAGACACACAGACAGAATGCACTTGGACCACGAAATTTTTAAAACCATTTCTTAGTGAGCGCCTATGGTAACCTGCATTCCAAATTTCAAATCCCAAGTCCTCATGGTTCGGGAGATTTTGTGATGAGTGAGTCAGTGGTATATATATATATATTAGCTCATGGATATTTAAAAAAGTAATTTTTACACCATACATGGTTATTGGTGGGAGGTGACAAGGAGTAGCTAAAGATATGTGGCACAAGTGCATAGTTTTAGGTTAATTTGTGATTTATAAAGGATAGCATGTGGCATACATTTGGTTTTATGAATCCAATTTTTTTTTTTTGCTTTTGTATGGAATCTAAGTAAGGATTTATACATTAGACCACAGGAGGTGAAGGTACCAAAAAAGGCCTTAAACAAAAGTGTCTTCAACAATGCAAGCAATGACCACAACAAAAAGGCCAACAGACAAAACCATAAAATTAAGTCTGGTCACTTGTCTAGCAACCAAACCATTGTGCAAAGTGATCATGAAATTGATCAGCAAGAGACAATACATAAACAAAATTATGAAATAATAAAATAAATACAATAAGTTATAATCATAGTGTAATATAATTACAAGAATATCTTTAAATTTAAAAAATAACAGCAGTGCTAACACAAGAGTGGTAGACAGCCAGGCACAAACTGAATGCTGTTTCTCCTGCACACAGGACACCAGCCGTGCCTTACTGGTCTTCCTATGAGTCTTGTAGCGAGGATTGGAGGGACTGTAAGAGAGAGAAAGCCCACACATAAAAAAATATCATTGTTGGGTGGAGTATTCCTTTAAGCCCCTGTCACGCTGCTCCACTTTTCCCGCGATTTACATCATCGTAGTGAGTTCACTGACAGTTGCAGCACATGCCTGTGACCATCAGTCATGCAGTGTGACATCTCAAGTGACTCAGTCATAGCCTTCAGACAGGTCTGATTTTTTTCACAGGTCAGAGGGACATGTGTGTAAAAGTTGACAACCTATGGCGAAGTACAACATTGGCCTCAAGAAACAAAGGAAAATGGGTGTTCTGGACCACTTTGATGACTCAGGCGCCGCTGTGAGTGGCAGCCTTTTCAGCAGCTCCGTGTACGACTTTATTTTTCTACCTTTTATTTTCCTCTTTATTATTTTTTATTGATCACTCCTATCACTTTCTTTTATGTGGATTCGTTCACTGGACACTTTTACTTTTACAACGTGGACATGGATTTTTATACGCCGAGACTCGTCTATTCAAGTAGTCAACTTCAAGCGCTGAGAACAAATGCCAGTGTCGGTGTGTTTCCCTATTTACCCGACGAGGTAAGAAGGCGGTTTCGTTTACATCCCTCCTCATTACTGCATTACCAGTCCCAAAGGTGTCACGTCCTAGTGAGCTGAACGACTTCCGGCCTGTCACCCTGACGTCACATGTGATGAAGACCATGGAGCAGCTGCTGCTTCACCACCTGAGGCCACAGGTCCAACACACCCTCGACCCTCTGCAGTTCGCATACCAGGAGAAGGTGGGAGCGAAGGATGCCATCATCTATATGCTACACCGATCACTCTCCCACTTGGACAGAGGCAGTGGTGCTGTAAGAATTACATTTCTGGACTTCTCTAGCACCTTCAACACCATCCAACCTCTGCTCCTTAGGGACAAGCTGACAAGAGATGGGAGTAGATTCATACCTGGTGGCATGGATCGTGGACTATCTTACAAAGAGACCTTAGTATGTGCGTCTCGGGAACTGCAGGTCTGACATTGTGGTCTAGCAACACAGGAGCGCCGCAGGGGACTGTACTTTCTCCGGTCCTGTTCAGCCTATATACATCAGACTTCCAATACAACTTGGAGTCCTGACACGTACAAAAGTTCGCTGACGACACTGCTATCGTGGGCTGCATCCGGAGTGGGCAGGAGGAGGAGTATAGGAACCTCATCAAGGACTTTGTTAAATGGTGCGACTCAAACCACCTACACCTGAACACCAGCAAAACCAAGGAGCTGGTGGTGGATTTTAGGAGGCCCAGGCCCCTCCTGGACCCAGTGATTATCAGAGGTGACTGTGTGCAGAGGGTGCAGACCTATAAATACCTGGGAGTGCAGCTGGATGATAAATTGGACTGGACTGCCAATACTGATTCTCTGTGTAAGAGAGGACAGAGCCGACTATACTTCCTTAGAAGACTGGCATCCTTCAACATCTGCAATAAGATGCTGCAGATGTTCTATGAGATGGTTGTGGCGAGCGCCCTCTTCTACACAGTGGTATGCTGGGGAGGCAGCATTAAGACACAGTCACGCCTGGACAAACTGGTGAGGAAGGCAGGCTCTATTGTTGGCATGGAGCTGGACAGTTTAACATCTGTGGCAGAGCGACGGGCGCTCAGCAGGCTCCTATCAATTATGGAGAACCCACTGCATCCACTAAACAGTGTCATCTCCAGACAGAGGAGCAGCTTCAGCGACAGACTGTTGTCAATGTCCTGCTCCACTGACAGACTGAGGAGATCGTTCCTCCCCCAAACTATGCGACTCTTCAATTCCACTCGGGGGGGGGGGGGGGGGTAAACGTTAACATTATTCAAAGTTATTGTCTGTTTTTACCTGCATTTTTATTACTCTTTAATATTGTTTTTTTTGTATCAGTATGCTGCTGCTGGAGTATGTGAGTTTCCCCTTGGGATTAATGAAGTATCTATCTATCTTAAAAGTGGAGACTCATTGCACTATGGAGCAGCACAAATTTCTATTTGATATCTCCTCTTTTTCATATTATTTCAGAGTGGAGGATAAAAAAAAATCCATGTTGATTGGCTGCCAAGTGTTTCGACTTTGCAATACAGTACTTTCATGCCACAACACAACAGGATATTTGAAACAGAGAAACTGTGTAATCCATCATCCATGTTCTTCCTAGTTGTGTGTTCTGACATCCTTACTGTAACATGATCCAGCAACTGCAGTCATTAATTTTGACATGCTCTCCAGGTCAGTCATGTAGTGTGAAGCCAGCTTTAGAGTAAGGTTATAATATGCAAAATTCATTGGTTTGGCTTCTGATGGTTCTGAAGCCTTCAGTTCTTTTTATTTTTAATGTAGTTTTAACACCCACTAGGAAATAATCCAGGCATACACTGCTGAAAAAATAAGGGACTAATTAATCGTCACAGTCTAACACTCAAGCTTCAGGGATATCGGTCTGTTCAGTTAGAAAACATAAGAGACTGTGAAAAAACTTCCCCTGCTTTGGTGCAAATAAAAATAACAACAGGTGCCTTGGAGAGGCAACAGCAAGACACCCCCAAAAAGGGAATGGTTTGGCAGGTGGTGGCCACAGACAATTGCTCTCTCCTTATCCTTCCTTGCCAATTCTTTTCTAGTTTTGTGTTTTGCTAGTGTCCTTGTCACTACTGGTAGCATGAGGCTAAACCTGCAGCTGATTCAGGTTGCACAAGTAGTCCAGCTCTTCCAGGATGGCACATCCATACATGCAGTCACAAGAAGGTGTACTGGGTCTCCCTGCATAATCTGAAGAGCATGGAGGAGATACCAAGAGGTGGGCCTGTTACACAGGGAGAGCTGGACAGGGGCTGTAGAAGAGCATCCACCCAGCATCAGGACTGGTATCTGCTCCTTTGTGTGAGGAGGAACATGAAGGGCACTACCAGAGCCTTACAAATGACCTCCAAGTGGTGTGCATGTTTCTGTTTCAGAAACAGACTCCATGAGGGCCTGAAATCATCTAGTGGGACCTGTGCTCACAGTCCATCACCATGCAGCTTGATTGGCATTCGCCAGAGATTACCTCAATTGGCAGCTCTGCCATTGGCACCCTGTTCTCCTCACAGATGAGAGCAGGTTCACACTGAGCACATATGACAGATATAAAAGAGTCTGGAGATGCCGTGGTGAACGTTATGCAGCCTGCAACATCATCCAACATGATCAGTTTGGTGGTGGGTCAGTGATGGTCGGGGGAGGCATATCCTTGGAGGGTCAATACAGACCTCCTAGAGCTGTACGTGGGTAAAATCCTCAGAGCCATTGTCAGACCTTACGTTGGTGCAGTTGGCCCGGGGTCCCTCCTGGTGCAGGACAATGCCTGGCCTCATATGGCCAGAGTGTGTTGGCAGGTCCTGGAGGATGAAGGCATTGATGAGAACCTTTGGGACGTTATGTATCGGTGAATCCAATGCCGCCAAGTAGCGCCATAGGCTGTCCAGGAGCTCACTGATGTCCAAGTCTGGGAGGAGAACCTTCAGGACACCATCAACCGTCTCATCAGGAGAATGCCCAGACGTTGTCAGGAGTGCATTCAAGCAGGTGGGGGCCATAAACAGTACTGAGTCACATTATGAGTTGTTGTGATTTCAATTTTTGACTTTGATGTTGTGATGTTGAATCCAGCCCAATGGCTTCCATTGATTGTTGTTGCATCATTTTGCTCTTAATGAATTACACAGTATTACTCAGTAAAGATTTTCCAAGTGAGTATTTTGTTCGAGATCCGATGTGTGATTTTAAGTGTTACCTTAATTTTATTGAGCAGTGTATCATCAATAAGTTAGGAATCACTTTAATCTGCTTTAAGACTAGGAAGGATGAGTAGTAGTATTATCATGTGTACAAAGTACAGTGAAATTCTCAGTTGCATGTTCAACCAGTTGTTTGGCAGTGTGGTAAACAATAATGTACTTAAAAAGATAACTCCATTTTATTTAACAGAAAACAAAAATATCTTGCCTGATGCAATGCTTATCCCTGTTTGTATATCATTTGTTCAATAACAGTCCCAGATCCTGCCACCTTAAGAAAAAAAACCCTTGAGAATAACTCTAATATTCAAGTGTTTCAGAGAGTATGCCACAGATTGGGGCTGCCAGCTACCCACTTTGCCCAGCAGTTCTGAGTATTTGAGATAGAACTGAATGTGTTCTGTCCTTGTAACTCTGAATTTACCTCCCTTCTGAAGTCTGCATAGGTTTTTCCAAGGAAACAAAAAAGTGCAAGAATTTTACTAAACACTCCAGTCTGCCAATTAAGATGGAGTGTGCCCACCATTACAAATTCAGTGGAGAAGTGGGGCATTAAGTATCTCTAAAACATGATCACAAGTAAAAGAGCAGTTTTACAGTGTGTTTAACGTAGATTGTGTGTTTATGTGTTTAAAAGTATGGCTTGGCAGTTTGCTATTAATATGCTAGTAATATGTATTTGTAGATTTGCTCTGATGGGCTGAGGTGGTACTCAGTGATTTGCAGAATACCAAAATAGACTGAACTAAAAACTGAAGAGTCATTTTAGTTGTGTTACTGTAAGTGAACTTTGGGCGACTGCTTTGCTGTCTTGTTTACAGAAGTCACTGAAATGATGACGAAACTAAAACTTCTTAAATTACAAAAGTTTCGCCAACTTCTGCATAACATTATGGTTATTTTTAGCTCAACATTTAATGAGACAAGAAGACAATGTGTTCCTGCCGAGTCAGGGAGATTGACAAACCACACTGTGCTGTGCGATATGCCACATATTATATGGTATACATATTGCAATTGAAACAAAAACAAAAGCTTGCTGAAATCTTTAGTAATGAATGAGCATGTTACACTTGTGCACTTCTAATAATTATCCCTCCCCATTTGTCAGAAATGGCCCAATTGCCTTTTATTCCTTTCAAAAAGCAGGTAACTCTGAAATCCACATCCAATTGTGTTTATTAGCATTCAGCGTATCAATGATTTAAATCTGTAAAATAAAAAACAGAAGCTGTGGACGTGACAAAGAGTAATGTTAACAGCTCCATAAAGATTTCAGTCCATGATGGGTGGTTAGCTGCTTTCCAGTTTGCTCTTCTCTTTCACAAATCTCTGCACTCGGAGCGAAGGAGACCTGTTTACAAAAGGATGCCACTGGCCCTGGATACTGGGACTGTCCGTATGGAAGGGCTTGCGGATCCTGATTACTTCCAAACCAGACTGGACAGACAGCTTTTTGATGAGCTGTCTGATCTCCTCCGAAGTCTTTCTGTTAACCGGCTCCTCTTTTACTGTACCATTTACTGTAGAGATTAAAAACAGAGAGGGTTTGTAATATTTGGAAAAGTGTTCTATTCAGATAAGGTTGTATAAATGCAAAAGGAAACCCCTCAACATTTCTTCCGTATCTACATATAAATATTCACAGATTTAAACTTATTGGTTCTTCAAATGAGCCAGTCAGACAAGACTAACCAACCGCCCAAAAAAAAAACCAAGACAATCCAGAAACTCTATGCAAGGATACTGCTAAAAATTAGATATCAGGTTTGTCGGCCTAGGGTTGGGTTTGTGTATCGAGTTACACATGCACCATAAGTAGGGTTAAGGTTTCTTTAAATCCCTTCACAATTGTCAAAGACCTTATTCTCCCTATACAATTTGAAGCGTACGTTTGGTGGCAGTGCTTGTAACCTCATACCACCAGCGGATCTGTGAGAGATGTGTCTTAGTTGGGCCTTACCATGTATGTAAGGTCAGGAAATCGATAACGACAAATAAACGTTACTTTGTCAAAAACATCTCAACACATAATACATAGTGAACATATTTACACCCAACTGAAACCTTTAGTGTTTCATAATATAAATACCTAGCTAAAGTCTAATTATCAAGGTATAAATTTAAGTATTAAAACATTAACATTCTTAAACCCTCTTAATCTAATTCAGGGTCTCAGGGGGCTTGAGCCTTTACTGCAGTACAGGGTACAAGACAGAAAAGAGTCATGGAAGGAGTGGCAGTTCACTGGAGCTGCTCTGGTCACACTCTGGAGTTCTACATTGGGTCAGGTATTTGCAGACACAGGCAAAAATGTGGGTACTGGGTAATTTTAGGACTTTTTATTTCTGTGGGTACGGGTGCAGCCCATAATATTGAAAATGTGTGTTGGGTCTGTTATATGAAGACACTTTTGTGCCATTATTGATAGAGAAAACAAAAATAAAAAGGGATATGCTGCTTGCAAAAAGTGTTGAAGGTTAGTAGTTTATTACAGCAAAAGAGTAAATACGTGGGCAATTTAAAAAAAATATTGAGTGCTGCCAGGCCACTGTGTTGACTAGCAAACTAACCAAATTAGGAATTTAAACTACGAAAAAAGAAAAAGAGGACAAGGGCTCACTCACACCTGCAATCACATTCACTCTGGGGTCAATATATAGGTTTACAGGGTCATTAATGTCACATGTACAGAGCACAATGAAATTCTTACTTGCACATGCTACTGAACCTGCAACATATCACCATTCTCCAGCACTGTATCTTTGGAGAGTTACAAACAAGAATACCCACCCAGACAAGGGGAGATGGACCACATCTGGAATGACTTAAATCCAGTATGCTGAATCCATGAAACAGTTGCAGTAAACCACCACTCTACCGTGGCCCAACCAAATGTAGACTTGTCAAATAATAAAAAATATCTTTGGGATGTGGGTGGAAAACGCACACAGACATGGGGAGAACACAGAGAATCACAGAGGTGCACAATTCAAAGTCGGGACATGTGATCCATTAGACAGTAATGCCACCAAATATTTATAAAAAATAAAAATGCTGGCTTCTAATATATTGGATCACTAGTGAAGCAAAATTTTTCAGATTTTCATACATTTTCTGTAATGCAACAACTGCAAACGGAAAAAGGTACTTATATGGTTGACTGTGCTGTCGGAGCCAACCACATACTGCTTGGCAACTGCAGCTGTGATCTGCAAAAACTGTACTGCTAAAAATTAATAATAATAATAGTTCAAGTCTAAGTATGTGCGGGCAAGCAAAAGAGGAAGTATAAAATGTTTCATAAACGAAGGACCACAGATAACTGAATGGGCCACTTGCCAAGTGTTCCAGGAAGTGCGCCTTTACCGCAAACATTATGCAGTGACCCATAGTCATTCCCTCCATTTTATCTTTCTCTTACAGGCCATTCTACCGTAAGACACATCCCCTATACTGTATGCTTTAAATATATGTCAAACTATACCTTGAATAAGTGACCAGAGTGAAATTTAATAACGGGTGTGGGGGCACAAAGGGTAACGTGATTCAAAACCAAGTAAGGCAAGAATGGAAAATTCTTTCAAGCATTAACTGGAAAAAAAAGTCATTGTGTGGGAAAGCCTTGGGCAACAAATGTGACATCAGGCTGTGCCAGTTCTCAGGAGAAGTCTTAAACATGAAGGAGCTGTTAGGGCTTCAGGCACAAGCTAAAAATAAAAAGCACTCTACTTATGACTGATTGACATTAATACCAAGCAGAACTATAAGAATAAACCCTTGAAATACAAAGACTTGACTTTGGGCCGTAGCTTTTACACTGTGTTTCCAACACTGCCCTCTCATTCGATGCATACTGTTTTTACATGGTGCACACAGACAGTTAAGCCCCAGTACTCCGACAACAAATGTAAGAATAAATAATTAACCTCTCCATTTAGTGCCTAAGAGAAGGAAGCAGATGCAAAAAAATTAGTGGAAAGATAACATTTATCTTAGATATTGTTTTGCAAATAAAGGTGTGACAGACTAAAGGGCTAACTTTTCTTGAAAGCAGCAAACAAAGTGACTGACTTGATGCATTCTGTGGCATATACTGCTGCTGGACTTCACATAAAATGGCAGACTGAGAATGCAACCTGAAAGGGCTGGAAAATATAGCTTAATGAAAGGCATGAAATGTGGAAGAAAGAAGGATAATAGTATATTATCATAAAATGACCCAAAAGGTTATCTACAATCATTCCCAGTAAAAAAAAATGGGCTTGGACTAAAGGCTAAGCTTAAAAAGATCACCTTTAAAAGTGAATCAATCCTGGTTGTTTTTCTAATCATGTATATGTAGCACCACCTTGTGCTTAAAATTAGCTACTGTTTTTCTCTGCTCTGAAATTCAAGCCAACAAGTTAGCACCACTGGAATAAAAAAGGAATAATCAGAAAAACTATCAGGAGCTTGGTGGTGCAGACTGTGACCAGCAAGTGCAGTTATTTGAAAACTGGAACTCCCTGGTATACAATGGAATCACTTCTGTTTCTTCATTATGTCATTGTCAAATGCAACCTTAGAGATAGGCTAACAAAAAAAAATCAAACAACTGTACTTTAGACAATTCACTTTACAATGCAAATGTTCTGCTGAATGACCAAATCAAATGAGGTCTTCTGGGTCCTGAGATAAATCCTAAATATTCTACCTCTCAAAACACACAATATCAGGGTTTCCATCCAAAATGATGAAGACCTGAACACTAAAATACACAACAAAGTATTCTAGTTGAGGCCGACTTCCAAGAGTGTTCTTCCTGATCTCTTTAAGTCCAAATAAACGGTGTGTCTAAACACATATACAAAGACAGAACTATTTGAAACACACAATGAAGCGATTTCCACTTGCTTAAAAATCTGTCCTTTTGTTAGAATTGTTAGAAAAGTGGTGGCTGTGAGGCTAGGGATCTGCACTGGCAATCGGAAGGTTGCCGGTTCGAATCCCGTAAAATGCCAAAAGGGACTCTGCTCTGTTGGGCCCTTGAGCAAGGCCCTTAACCTGCAATTGCTAAGCGCTTTGAGTAGTGAGAAAAGCGCAATATAAATGTAAAGAAAGAATTATTAAAATTGAACCTGATATTAGTGTAAGGAGTTTCTAAAAGACTTTATAGAAAATTAACTGGACAACATACGAGGATACAGCTACTTTGATATTAATAAAATTACAGTAATTTAGAGTTGTTAAACCGTCATATAAATCTTTTATAAACTTAGTTTGGCACACCCTTACTGAAGTTTAAGCTTTTGCTGATGTAAATGCTGAGAAATAAAGGCAAAAAATGTTAAGGCTTTTTTGTTTTTTACTTGTATACATTTTTGTGATCAACTGTATTTAAGTAAAAAAAATGCATCATTTTTAGGAACAATAATTCAAATCAAACTTTTACCTCCCTAAGTGGAGTTTGCATGTTCTCCCCGTGTCAGTAAAAAGACATGCAGGGTAGGTGCATTGGCGATCCTAAATTGTCCCTAGTGTGTGCGTGTGCCCAGCGGTGGGCTGGCGCCCTGCCCAAGGTTTGTTCCTGACATGCTCCCTGAGCTGGCTGGGATTGGCTCCAGCAGACCCCTCCGTGACCCTGTGTTAGGATATAGCAGGTTGGATAATGACTGCCCACCTGACTGTGCACACACACCTTTTAACATACTTTGTAGAAGTATCTTACGCTTTGATTCCAGGAGTAAGTTGCTAGAGACCAATCCAAACATTTGAACTCAATCTGCATTGTAGTAGGGTTGAGGTTCAGTGAAACTGTAAGGGGATATCCTGCACACAGCCTTGTTTAGGTGGGTTCACAGGTTTTCCAGAGAACCGAGCTCTGAGCTCTGACTGGAGCATTCTAGGACGTTGGTCTATCGTTTTAAGCCATTGCTTGGTTGAGTTGACTGGGTGCTTTAATTGTTTAAAGGTGAAATTCTTTTACCTCAGGTTTCTGACAGAGGGCAGAAAGTTTTTGTACCAAAATATCTTGATATTTAGGAATACAGTATTCATTTTCTCCCCTCTGAGTTCTGACAAGGCACCTGTATCTGCTGAAGAAAAGCAACTCTGTAACAAGCTGCTGCCACCACCAGACTTGACAAACTGAATGTCGGTCTTTGGTTTCTTTTTAGTGTACATTGTTTTACTTGTTGGGGTACTAAATGTGTCTTCTTATGAACATTCACATGAACTTGGATGATGTTTTTGTTTGAAATGGCTTCAAGTTTGCCATGCTATTCAACAATCCGACTTGTGATAAATATGCTAAATAATTATAACGTGTAGACAAGTGGCCAGTTATTGAGGTAAATTCATGCAGCTATTGCATTTTTTAATAGCCTCATGGTCATCAGTTCTAGAAGGACATCCTGATCTTTGCAGTGTCTTAGTGGTGCCATATAGTACATCTTCTTAATGGCGGTCTTTCTTAATGATATGTGAAAATTCTATTCTTCTCCTCATTTGCACCTTACAGCAATAAGATACTGTACATATTTTGCTAGCTCCTTTTAGACCACGGTGAACTCTGGACTATGCAAGCCTACAAGGAAATACTACAGAATTTCATTTATGATTCATGACAACTAACTTCAAATCAGGTGAAGGAAAATTACTTGGTACATGATCTGCAACTTCATTTGTTAAAAGTGAAAAAGGGGTGCGCACACTTATGCAGCCAAGTTGGTAAAATCTTTTTGCCTTGCTTTCTTTTTTATTCATAAAATGATGCATTTCTTTTTCATTTAAATACTATTTGTTACAAGATCTTATCAATGTTAAAAACAGGTCTGACATGTTGTACTTTGATTCCAGCCTTTACAAAAAAAGAGCTGGAATTTCAATAGGGGTGTGTGGACTTCTGATATTCATTATGGCCACTTTCCAGTGGATTGACAGTAATATCCCAAGTGCGTGTCAGAAATAAAAGTTTTCCATACTCACAGTATTCTGCTACAATTTTGGGAATACTGCATTTTTCAGGAGCAACATACACTACAATTCCAGGATTTTGTCTTGCAAAATCAACAACACCATCTTCAATAAACTCTCTAAGGAAAAAGAAAAGAATGAATTGTTAGAACAAAACACATTATTTACTAGGCAATAGACAAGCAATCAGCACGCAGATTTATTTTTCCATGAATAAATTTCACAATTTCTAATTGCTCAAAACTTTATTTTTAGATTAGATTAAGTATACTTCGACTCCCAAGGGGAAATTTAGGTGCATATGGCAGAAGAAACATAAAATAAAGGTACAGACTCACAGGACAAATAATACAATCAATCACTAGATAGATATATAAAATAATAAATGTATATCATGCAGAAATTGCAAAATAAACAGAGTAAAAGTGTCTAGTCTACTCCAACAGGACTCTATCAAATAAATGTATTTGTACTTTAATTATCTTTACTTATTCTCTAAAATATTAAACAGCTGTCATAATTAATATTTTTTTCTTCATTTAATGAAAAGGTGAGTTACACCAAATTCATTACAAGTCCGAAAGTGAATGACCAAAAGGTATCAGTACTGATGTAAGCAGTGCCAGTTTGCAGGAACAGTGACACCAAGAAGTCAGCTTACCACTCCAACAGCTCCTTTAAACACAAGACAGAAAAGTAAACGTACAAAATGAACAAAATGTTTGGCAGTTTATTACTGTCAAAAGGTAACACAGAATTTTAAGCCTGTATGCCCCATCTTTGATTTTTCTTTAGCTGAAAAAAGCTATCACTCTGTTTGACATACAAGTGTATCCGGTGTCACGCACGCGCGCATGGGGAGTCGCAGAACGACCCGGAAAGTAGCGCGAAAACCGAAAGCCATATGGGACTGACAGGCAATTAACCTTTCTCTCTCTATTTTCCCAGAAAGAAGGAAACGCCGACACCCTGAGCCGCCTCCCGTTCCTCCACTTCCGCATCATCCTTCCCTCTGATGACGTCAGGATCCCAGAATGCACCACAGCTCATTACCCAACATTCCTCTGTTTATTTCCAGTCCCCCCTATAAATGTTCCCCCATCACGCCATCTTGTCATCCAGTAGTGTATTGAATGTACTCTGGACTGTATACCTTTTTTGCAATTTCTGTACAGTATACGGGGCCGGAAAAAACCCCAAACCTTTATGTGCAGTATTGTCTCTTTATTTCTACACCGGAAAGTATTCACAGCGCATCACTTTTTCCACATTTTGTTATGTTACAGCCTTATTCCAAAATGGATTAAAATCATTTTTTTCCTCAGAATTCTACACACAACACCCCATAATGACAACGTGAAAAAAGTTTATTAGAGATTTTTGCAAATTTATTAAAAATAATAAAATAGAGAAATCACATGTACATAAGTATTCACAGCCTTTGCCATGAAGCTTGAAACTGAGTTCAGGTGCATCCTGTTTCCCCTGATCATCCTTGAGATGTTTCTGCAGCTTAATTGGAGTCCACCTGTGGTAAATTCAGTTGACTGGACATGATTTGGAAAGGCACACACCTGTCTATATAAGGTCCCACAATTGACAGTTCATGTCAGAGCACAAACCAAGCATGAAGTCAAAGGAATTGTCTGTAGACCTCCAAGATAGGATTGTCTCGAGGCACATATCTGGGGAAGGTTACAGAAAAATTTCTGCTGCTTTGAAGGTCCCAATGAGCACAGTGGCCTCCATTATCCATAAATGGAAGAAGTTCGAAACCACCAGGACTCTTCCTAGTGCTGACCGGCCATCTAAACTGAGCGATCGGGGGAGAAGGGCCTTAGTCAGGGAGGTGACCAAGAACCCAATGGTCACTCTGTCAGAGCTCCAGAGGTCCTCTGTGGAGAAAGGTGAACCTTCCAGAAGGACAACCATCTCTGCAGCAATCCACCAATCAGGCCTGTATGGTAGAGTGGCCAGACGGAAGCCACTCCTTAGTAAAAGGCACATGGCAGCCCGCCTGGAGTTTGCCAAAAGGCACCTGAAGGACTCTCAGACCATGAGAAAGAAAATTCTCTGGTCTGATGAGACAAAGATTAAACTCTTTGGTGTGAATGCCAGGCGTCACGTTTGGAGGAAACCTGGCACCATCCCTACAGTGAAGCATGGTGGTGGCAGCAGCATGCTGTGGGGATGTTTTTCAGCAGCAGGGACTGGGAGACTAGTCAGGATAAAGGGCAAGATGACTGCAGCAATGTACAGAGACATCCTGGATGTAAACCTGCTCCAGAGCGCTCTTGACCTCAGACTGGGGCGACGGTTCATCTTTCAGCAGGACAACGACCCTAAGCACACAGCCAAGATATCAAAGGAGTGGCTTCAGGACAACTCTGTGAATGTCCTTGAGTGGCCCAGCCAGAGCTCAGACTTGAATCCGATTGAACATCTCTGGAGAGATCTTAAAATGGCTGTGCACCGATGCTTCCCATCCAACCTGATGTAGCTTGAGAGGTGCTGCAAAGAGGAATGGGCGAAACTGGCCAAGGATAGGTGTGCCAAGCTTGTGGCATCATATTCAAAAAGACTTGAGGCTGTAATTGCTGCCAAAGGTGCATCAACAAAGTATTGAGCAAAGGCCGAATACTTATGTACATGTGATTTCTCAGTTTTTTTATTTTTAATAAATTTGCAAAAACCTCAAGTAAACTTTTTTCACGTTGTCATTATGGGGTGTTGTGTGCAGAATTCTGAGGAAAAAAATGAATGTAATCCATTTTGGAATAAGGTTGTAACATAACAAAATGTGGAAAAAGTGATGCGCTGTGAATACTTTCTGGATGCACTGTACAAGTGCTGCATTCACTATACTGCTCGTCATTTAAAGGGGTTTATTAGGCTGACTCTGTTATCCAAGGCTTTTGGGATACAATTGATTCCATTTCTTTTGTTTGTTTTTGGTTTTTTTCAATTGGTTGACAGGAAGGTGAAGTTACTTGCTCATGGTCACACAGTGTCAGTAGCAGGATTTGAACTCCCAACCTCAGGAACTGATGTCCAAAGTCTTAACTCACTACGCCACATTGTCTGTCTGCCATTGCTTGTCCCTCTGTGAATCTCTGATAGCATACCAAGTGCATCATTAAGAACACTGAAAGATATGTACAGTATAAGCAAAAAAGTTATGTTGCTGTCCTTACATTAAACTTAAAACCGTCAAACAGGGGAAAGATCTTTTTTAATATATTACATATGAAATTACAGATGCTTTAAAATGAAGTTGGCACACTATCAGGAGCTATATGAAACTACAGTCCTTTTAGCACACATTAATCTTCTTTATGACTTGTATAGAGAAAGTACATAAATCATAACTGTTCAGGAAAACAAAAGTGTACTGTGTTGCAACTTAAAGGTTAACCAAGGTTAACTGCACACTAAAAAATAAACCTGGAAGATGACAACTTTGGTCACAATAACCTGACTTAATTCTGAAATGTTTTTTTCTTTCTTTTTATTAATCAGAATATAAACTTTTCCAAATGTTTCCCATTGAAAGGTGTATGTTGATGTATAGAGAAAAAAGGGGAAAGCAGAACATTGATGCCAAATCACTATCTTTCCAACATCACATTGTTGAAGCTGTCATATAAATTGTGTTTCTGTATGTCATTGTCAGGATTTCAAGCCCCTTTTTGTTTACATTTGCCCTCCTTTATTGGTGCCAAAAGATAATCACAATGATAGGTGTGCCTAAAGGCATTTCTTGGCTCTGTATTCAGTCTTTGGGGTGTGTTTTATGTTCATGAAATTGAATGTGCAAGCACATGTCACCTGTGGTGCATTATGATTTATTACTATTCTATCTCGAGCTCCATTCATTAAGACAGTTTAGAGGTAATCTTTCACCTTTGCATATTAGGATTTGCAATCAAAAACTTCTTCATTTTCTAAAATTATACTTATTATTTCAGATAGTATTGCAGTTGATATTTTGTTCACTAGTGTGATCTTTAAGCTTAACTGCTATTAATTTGTATATAAAAGCACATATCAAAAATTAGGGACTCAGTGAAAAAAAAATACACGCCTACTTTGTGATAAAGTCAAAATTTCAACTTTAATCTTGGTTTATTTTGTGATTAAATTGACTTTCCGTTTAGTTTTAAGCATGTTGAAGTTTAGTGCAGATGTTTTAACAAACAGGCAGAGCACTTATTCCTGCCTTACAGTGTCAACTGTATGGGATGTGCATGGACCTGTGCATTTCTGGATTGATTTATATTATTGAGCATGTTGAATGGAAAATTATTACCTGTGATACTTCTCAGTTAAGGAAATATGTTTGTTTCTTTGTGTAGTAAATAACATCCATCCCTGGGTGAACACTGGCCACTGCACCACCAGATCACACGGTTTCAAAATATCTTTAGCAAATAACAACTGAAATAAGACTAAACAAAAAAACGTTTCTGTTACTGGATTGCACACAACACACTCTGTTCTGCTTGGCTGTGCAATCGAGCCCTGAAAATTATCAGCACCACATGTGCTTCTTGCCTTACACCCAAGTGCTGCTGTGATAATCACTGGCTCCCAGTGACCCCAAAACTGGGCAGATTACATTTAATCCTGCATGTGTGGAGGGGTAAATCTACAGTATATGAATGCAAAGTATGTTCAATTGTTGTCACATGATTACACGGTCCAGTATAATCCCTTCCTCAGCAGCTATTGCTTGCATGATATGTTGCACTGACAGCAGTAGGAACTTTTTTTTGGCAAAATAATACAATTTGTTTTCATCACATATCACTACTTACCTGCTTATATGCTAGAATTTTTTTAGGATGCTGCCTGGTTGTGCTCCCTCTGCTGCAGTCACAACACTAACGGACCTGTTCTACAAAACTGTGATCGCCAGGATTAAAAAGCACTAAGTCATAGAAGACATTCTGGAAACACAACAATCACCGCACAACCTTCACAACCTACAAAATGGAAATAATGTCAATTGTGTTTTCCCTGCAAAACGCTCCTTTGAAAACTAGAAAATTGCTAGAAAATAAATTGAAAAACCACATGTAAACCACCTGAAAAAAGCCCCAAAACACTGGACATTTACAAGTTTCTCTGCATCAAATGTTCAGCTAATTTTACAATGACCAAGGACATTTCACAGATATTGTGGCAAGGTGTCCTGGGAGTACCAAAAGAGTCTTCATCTGTGCCTATAAAGAAATGACAAGTTAATAATAATTCATTTTATTTATATAGCACCTTTCCCATGCTCAAGGCACTTCACAGAGTTTAAGATAGAACGGCAGGGTATACAGTATATAACATTGTACAAACCAGATAAATAAATAAACAAGAGTAAGATAGCAAATTCAGAGAAAAAGCCTAACAGACAACATAATTGATGGTCTAGCACACACACATACAGGTTACATGAGCATCCTGACATAGAAGTAAACTGAGAGAAGGGTAATAAAGTCAAGTAGAGCTAAAAGCCTTCCTGAACAGATGAGTTTTGAGTTGTTTTTTTAAACTAATTCATGGAGTCAGCTGACCTGATTAATTTCGGTAGGTCATTCCAGAGTCTGGGCGCTACACAGCTGAAGGCCCTGTCACCCATGGAGTGTAGATTAGTGTGAGGTACAACAACATTGCCAGAATCAGAGGACCTTAGTGGGCAGACAGGCACATAGTGATGGAGAAGGTCACTGATGTAGTTTGGCGCGAGGTTACTTAAGGCTTTGTAGGTTATTAGTAGGATTTTATATTCGATTCTGTAAGACACAGGGAGCCAGTGAAGGGGGAGCAGGATGGGTGTGATGTGCTCGCTGCTGCTGGTCCGTGTAAGGACTCTTGCAGCTGAGTTTTGAATAAGCTGGAGCTGTGATATAAGATTGGAAGGGGCACCTGCCAGTAAGGAATTACAATAATCGATGCAGGATGTGATAAAAGCATGGACAAGTTTCTCAGCATTAGAGAAGGAGAGGAAGGAGCAAACACGGGATATGTTACGGAGGTGAAAGTAAGAAAGTGTCTTAATGTGGTTTATGTGGGCAGAATAAGAAAGGGAGGAATCAAACATGACACCAAGATTCTTTGCAGAAGAGGCAGGCCTGATATATGATAGAGAGAGAGACTTAGTAATCCCAAGGGGAAATTCACATACTCCAGCAGCAGCATACTGATAAAAACAATATTAAAGAGTAATAACAATGTAGGTATACAGACAGAAAATGTCTTTGTATAATGTTAATGTTTACCCCCCTGGGTGGAATTGAAGAGTCGCATAGTTTGGGGGAGGAACGATCTCCTCAGTCTGTCAGTGGAGCAGGGCAATGACAGCAGTCTGTCGCTGAAGCTGCTCCTCTGTCTGGAGATGATACTGTTCAGTGGATGCAGTGGATTCTCCATGATTGACAGGAGCCTGCTCAGTGCCTGTCGCTCTGCCATGGATGTCAAACTGTCCAGCTCCATGCCTACTATAGAGCCTGCCTTCCTCACCACTTTGTCCAGGCGTGAGGTGTCCTTCTTTATGCTGCCTCCCCAGCACACCACTGCGTAGAAGAGGGCGCTCGCCACAACCGTCTGGTAGAACATCTGTAGCATCTTATTGCAGATGTTGAAGGACGCTAGTCTTCTAAGGAAGTATAGTCGGCTCTGTCCTTTCTTACACAGAGCATTAGTATTGGCAGTCCAGTCCAATTTATCATCCAGCTGCACTCCCAGGTATTTATAGGTCTGTACCATCTGCACACAGTCACCTCTGATGATCACGGGGTCCATGAGGGGCCTGGTCCTCCTAAAATCCACCACCAGCTCCTTGCTTTTGCTGGTATTCAGGTGTAGGTGGTATGAGTCGCACCATTTAACAAAGTCCTTGATTAGGTCTCTATACTCCTCCTCCTGCCCACTCCTGATACAGCCCACGATAGCAGTGTCATCAGCGAACTTTTGCACATGGCAGGACTCTAAGTTGTATTGGAAGTCTGATGTATATAGGCTGAACAGGACCGGAGAAAGTACAGTCCCCTGCGGCGCTCCTGTGTTGCTGACCACAATGTCAGACCTGCAGTTACCGAGACGCACATACTGAGGTCTGTCTTTAAGATAGTCCACGGTCCATGCTACCAGGTATGAATCTACTCCCATCTCTGTCAGCTTGTCCCTAAGGTGCAGAGGTTGGATGGTGTTGAAGGCGATAGAGAAGCCCAGAAACATAATTCTTACAGCACCACTGCCTCTGTCCAAGTGGGAGAGGGATCGGTGTAGCATGTAGATGATGGCATCCTTCGCTCCCACCTTCTCCTGGTATGCGAACTGCAGAGGGTCGAGGGCGTGGCAGACCTGTGGCCTCAGGTGGTGAAGCAGCAGCCGCTCCATGGTCTTCATCACATATGACGTCAGAGCAACAGGCCGGAAGTCATTCAGCTCACCTGGACGCGATACCTTTGGGACTGGGGTGATGCAAGATGTTTTCCAAAGCCTCGGGACTCTCCCCTGTTCCAGGCTCAGGTTGAAGATGCGCTGTAGAGGACTCCCCAGCTCCAGCGCACAGACCTTCAGCAGTCATGGCGATACTCCATCTGGACCCGCTGCTTTGCTGGCACAAAGTCTCCTCAGCTCTCTGCTTACCTGGGCTGCTGTGATTGTGGGTTGGGGTAAACTCTCACCTATGCTGGTATCAGCAGAAGGATGGGTGGAGGGTGCAGTACTCCGAGGTGAGAGTGGGTTAGGGTGTTCAAACCTGTTACAGAAGTTGTTCATTTGGTTTGCTCTCTCCACATCTCCGTCAATGGTGACACCCCGCTTCGAGCTGCAGCCAGTGATGAGCTTCATCCCATCCCACACTTCCTTCATGCTGTTATTCTGCAACTTCTGCTCCAGCTTTCTCTTGTACTGCTCCTTTGCCGCCCTGAGCTGGACTCGGAGTTGCTTCTGCACGCGCTTGAGCTCATGCTGATCACCACCTTTAAAAGCCCTTTTTTCTGGTTCAAAAGGCCCTTGATGTCACTTGTAATCCATGGCTTGTTGTTAGCATATCAGCGTACTGTTCTTACTGGAACTACAATTTCCATACAGAAGTTGATGTAGTCAGTAGTGCAGTCAACAACCTCCTCAATGTTCTCACTATGTGATCCCTGCAGGATATTCCAGTCCGTAGCTCCAAAGCATTCTCTCAGAGCCTGCTATGCCTCAGGGGACCACTTCCTGAATGAGCGTGTGGTTGTAGGTAGCTCCCTCACTCTTGGTTTGTAGTGAGGCTGAAGCAGAATCAGGTTATGATCTGCTTTCCCAAGCGCAGGCAGCGGGGTGGAGCTGTATGCGTCTTTAACGTTTGCATACAGTAGGTCAATAGTCCTATTTCCCTGGGTGTTACAATCCACATACTGGGAGAAGGCAGGTAATGTTTTGTCCAGCGTTACATGGTTAAAGTCTCCAGCGATTAGCACAAGCGCCTCGGGGTGCTGTGTTTGTAGTTTAGCAACTGCGGAATGGATGACGTCACCCGCTCTCTCCACGTTCGCCCAAGGAGGGATGTAAACAATACCAAAAATGACATGTCCAAACTCTCTGGGCAAGTAATAGGGACGCAGACTTATGGCCAACAGTTCGATGTCCCTTCAGCAAGTGGAGATTTAACGTTAACATGTCCAGAGTTGCACCATCTCCTATTGACATAGAGGGCGAGTCCACCTCCTTTGTGCTTCCCGCGGGTACATGTGTCTCTGTCCGCTCTAACTCTGCTAAACCCGGGTAGCTCCACGTTAGCATCTGGGATGTTAGTTGTTAGCCACATTTCACTAAAACACAACAAACTGCATTCTCTGTAGGTCCTGACATTTTTTCACCAGCGCAGCCAATTCGTCGATTTTATTTGGTAGCGAGTTCACATTTCCCAGGATCACAGAAGGCACTGAAGGTTTGTAGCGCCACTTTCTCGCTAAATGCTTGGCTTTTATCCTAGCACCGGCTCTGCTGCCCGATACCGTCTTCTTACCTCATCAGGTAAATAGGGAACCACACCGGCGCGGGCATTTGTTCTCAGCGCTTGAAGTTGACTACTTGAATAGACGAGTCTCGTGTGTAAAAATCCATGTCCATAGTAAAAAGTAAAAAGTGTCCAGGGAATGAGTCCATATAAAAGAAAGTGGTAGGAGTGAACAGTGAAATAGAGAAAAAGGTAGAAAAATAAAGTCATACACGGAGCTGCTGGAATGGCTGCCACTCACGACGGCGCCCGAGTCATATACGAGATTGCCGCCAAGATGGACTGGGAAAGAGCTCATTTTATTAAGTTGCACTTTAGTCCCAATTTGCAGGAGTTCAGTTTTGTTGCAATTTAATTTTAAAGAGTTCTGCTCCATCCAGGTATTAATTTCACTGAGGCAGGTTGTGAGCTGAGAAAGCTCTGATGAAGTTCCACTTTTAACATTGAAATAAAGTTGAGTATCGTCAGCATAAAAATGATAACCCAGTCCATAGCTACGAATAATATGGCCAAGGGGAAGCATTTAAATACTGAAGAGAAGAGGGCCGAGGACAGAGCCCTGAGGAACTCCTTGTGTGACTGGCGCTGAACTGGATCTGCTGTTGCCAAGACTAACAAACTCTTGCCTATCAGTCAGATAGGACTTGAACCACTGGAGAGCAGTGCCAGAGATACCCAGCATGTTCTCCACTCTGGACAGTAGAATGTCATGTCAAATGCTGCACTGAGGTCTAATAGAATTAATATGCTAGTTTGTCCAGAGTCTGCTGCCATAAGCAAATCATTGGTTACCCATAGCAGAGCAGTTTCACAGCTGTGCCGCGCCCTGAAACCAGACTGAAAGGGTTCCATCAAATTATTAGAGGTTAGGTAATTGGTGAGTTGGGAGGCTACAACACGCTGAAAAACTTTTAACAGAAAAAGTAATTGGGAAATAGGCCGAAAAAATTGTTACGATTGTCAGCATCAAGACCAGAGTTTTTTAACATTGGGGTTACAGAAACAATTTTAAAAGCGATTGGCACAGAGCCTTATTATTGAGTTAATTACAGAGATTATTATTGTTGTAACAGTCGGGAGTATGGCATGAAAGCAGGATTTAAGTAGTGTGCTGGGGACGGGGTCCAGTACACAAGTAGTTGGTCTCATCTTACAAAGCAGATTATTAACAAACGCAGATGTGACTGGTGAAAACTTAGAGAAGGAGCTGGATGGAGTGAGAAAACAGGGAGAGATATAAACAGATGATGTATTTATGTTAGTTGAATTATTTAGATCTTTAATTTTGTTACGGAAAAAGTGAAGGAATTCCTCACAGACTTCAGCAGAAGAGGTAGCTGGGCCAGATGCAGGTTCGATTAGTTTATTAACTACAGAAAACAAAACACTTGGGTTATCGTGGCCACTTTCTATTATTCTGCCATAACAGGTTTTCTTGACAGAAGTTAGTGCTTCTCTGTAAGCTCTTTGGTGGTCAGAGAAAGCCTGGATATGCACAGTGAGGCCAGTCTTACGTGGCATTCCCTCAAGATGTCGGCCAGCTGCTTTCATAGATCACAATTCTGAATTATACCAAGGAGCTGAACGCTTAAAGGAAACCGCCTTATGTTTTAAAGGAGCTGTTTTATCTAATGCTGAATGAAGGGCCTGCGGTGTGTTGGCACCCTACCCAGGATTGGTTCCTGCCTTGTGCCCTGTGTTGGCTGGGATTGGCTCCAGCAGACCCCCGTGACCCTGTGTTCGGATTCAGTGGGTTGGAATGGATGGATGGATGAATGAAGGGCTGTGTTATAGTGGTCAACAAGACTATCAAGTGTTGACGGAATAGGTGCAGACAGTAAAAGATCAGAAATGGATCCAGAAAGGATAGAGGGACAGGTATTTAAGGTTTCTGTAAGAAATTTGTCGTTTACAGATAAGTGGATGGAGAGATAATGAGACAGTGAAAAGCACTGCTTTATTGTCAGAGAGTCCCAAATCAGTGCTGTTAATGTTGGCAACAGATAGTCCAGAAGTACAGATCTGATCCAATATATGACCACCAGAGTGGGTGGGAAAATCAACATGTTGTGTCAAGTCAAAACAGTCCAATAAGGATAGGAATTCATTTCTCAGTTTAGATGTAGTAATGTCAATATGGATGTTGAAATCACCAAGAAGGATAATTCTCTGAGAGTAAGAGATTAGGTGGGTTAAAAGTTCAATCAGATCAGATAAGAAGGATGCATTGTATTTTGGAGGACGATAAAGAACAATGAGTGAGACGGGACCTGGTTCTGTTATTAGTTTAAGAGCCAGAAACTCAAAAGACAATGGACAATCAATTGGGAGTCGTTTGACGTTTAAGTCTACTCTGACAATTACTGCAAGTCCACTTCCGTGAGAGACGTAAATTCGTTCAGTTTTTGCCAAGTTAAGCGGTGGATGGCTATTGGGAGATAGAGAATACTGTATATAAAAAAAACAAAAAAAAAACAGTTTTTTTACCAAAAAAAAAAAAAATTGACAGTATTTTCATGTTATTCCAAACACCTGGTATCAACTTGTATAAAAACAGTACTGAATTGCATTTAATTGAAATGCATTTCATTATAAAAAATATATCATGTAAAAATCTTAGTATTCTGTATGTTCAGAGGGGTGTCATATCATGAATTTAATGTATTCTGTCTGTTTAAGAAGCACATAGTGATTAACGACTGGATCAGGGATTACTTAGAATACGAAGCATTTAATGCGCTACTTCTATTACAATGGGGTTTGAGGATTACTATTCAGTTAAACATCAATCTTGGGATTCTTAGGGTGTACTCACACTAGCAATTTGTTCAGTGCCTGAGCACATTTGTCTAAATGTAACCACCCAAAGTCTAATTCGTTTGACTAGTGTGATCTCTCTGTGCTAGGCCAACAGTACCATGCCCTAGCCTGCTTAGAAGAGATAGGCCCAGTTCAGTAGGATTCGGGAAGGATGTGATCGCTAAATGTGCCCAAGCACAGTGAGTGTTTTCTCTTTGGTTTTTCCAGGTTGCAAAGTTACAGTTCATGTCATCACATTTTATTTTGACATTTCAACTTTAATCTCAAACTGAATAATAAGACTAAAGTTTAAATTACAAGGTTAAAATGAAAACGTCAGCTTTAACCACAAAGCGAACTATGAGACTAACGTTAAAGTAAAGTTAAAATATAGACTTTCAATTATTATTATTATTTTTTTCTTTTCTGTGGCCCTAATACACCCTACATAAATAATATAAAAACAATCATAGTCAAAATCTCTGGAAAAAAATGTTTAAAAAAAAACAAAAATTGGGCTAATAGAGGTGAAGTTTCTAGAAAACCACACAAAGTTAGTTTGCAGTACTTTTAAAAATCACATGGGAAAAGAACACAGGGCACCTTTATCAACTGAATGAATGTACAGTATGTACTACACGTTTGTCTAGCTTGATATTAATCTTTTTGAACATGTCTACAATTGAATGATTTCTCCAAGATAAAGACTTAAAAACTGCACAACAGCAGCCATACCCATGAAAGACACTAGAAGCCTAATATTAGACAAAAGATGGAGATAACTACTTCACAAAGAAAACTCTGCTTGATTTGTGATTTAGTGAAAGAGACTATAAAATTTGTGTTTGTCCATGGACTTCTGTCAGTTATATTTACTGGCCATCAACATCAAAAAAGGACAAGTGGATTTTACTTTCCTTTACCGTCTGGTAGTGGACATTTTGAAAAGCATTTGTTATCTACTACTATTTATAAAACTGAATTCTTCCAGAGCAAGTATCCCCTGCTGGATACAAGTAGTTTGTTTGCACAGAGTGACATGCTTAAAAGCAAACAGTTTACATTCAGTTTATTTAATACATTTATTTTTGTGTGTGTAGATAAAAGACTGTCTTACAGTATTCACTTTGTTTAACATCTAATGCATTACTCCTTAACAGATTGATTTTTTTTTCCCACTTTGATCTTTATCTTTTCACTGTGTTTCAGTCACTTTCTACCTTTAGATGCCTTGCCTCACTTTCTCACTTTTCTCTACGTCTTCAGATACACTACAGATTAGGAACTCTTCACACATCACAAAAAGTACTTTCTACAAATACATTTTAATGGAATTAGTAAATGTTGGAACAAAACTACTTTCGTTTGCATTTCAACAAAAGCTTAACTTTATTTTTTTTTTTTAGTAATTTATTATATCTGATACATACTAAATGTGAATATCTTAAATTTGTATTTATTTTTAATTTGGAATGGTTATTTTTAATTTTCATTTTCATTGCTAAATTTGATCATTTTTTTCTAATGCACTGTTGTACCTTGTATTATGTTGCAAGTACAGGTTTGTGTACCTGTAGTACACAGCTAGTAAATGCGTTCCATTTTTTGCAATTGTTAAAGACAATAAGTTAAGTAAGGTTCAAGGTTAACGTTACTTGTCATTTGAAACCACACATAACAGTGCACAGCAGAATGAAATGGCATCACCTAGCCTGATTATGTGCAAGAAAAGCCAACAAAACAAACAAAATAATCATGAGAATAGACAAGAATAAACAGAATCACCAACATGCATACATACCCTATAATACAATAGGATCCACCACATAAATTTAACTTACCTGACAGTAACAGAAGTTAGTATTGCACAGATAAATTATATATCACACTGTACTAACAGAATGATCATTATTTAAGAGTCTAACGGATTGTGAAATTAAACTTTTATGAAATCTGGAGGTTCTAAATCAATATACTTTGTCACGGTTTGTTAGTGGGTAGAAGGGCAAACAGTCCACTGTGGAGGCGAGTGTGGTCTCTGACTTGTTGGCTGCACACTTTTTGGATGTTTGCTGTAGAGTTCTTTGATGCCCCAATGATATTCTCAGCTGCTCTCACCACTCCCTGCAGGGAAATCCAATCTGAGGCATTATTGGATCTATCCAATTCTGAAATCTAGACAGCAACTCTCAAATTATTCACAGTTAAATTAGAAATTAAAACTTGCTATAAAGAAAGCAGACAATAGTCCTTTACAAAAATAAAAAAAACTTAAGTTGTTTTTATTTTCCTTAGATGACAAGCTCATTAAATTGATGTTAAAGGAATAGTTCATTAAATGATCCACAATGGTTTATTTACATTGAGAAATATTTATTGGTGAGAGAGAGGAATTGGAACTTTCATTTTGGTCTTCCAACATTTTATGAACAAGCACTAAGTCAACTTCAACACAAACTGATAGTTCATAAAGGTACACTAATACGTAAATGTCCACATCCACCTTTCAACTTTACTTGATCAGCTATAAAAATACTCACAGATTTACATCATAAAATTATCAGACACTTATGTAATTTAAATCATATAAAAAAAAAAAAAAACTTGATTGTAACATGGACACAGACCCTATTGAACAAATGTGAAGACCCAGTTGATTGTATTTGTTTTGGGTGAATTACAGAGAATTCAAATAAAAGCTGAGTATTTTATTTTGCAGGAAGCTTATTTGGCACTTCTGTCGGGGCAGGACAACATTTGTAATTTATGTTTGGAATGTGAAAAGTGTCTTCTACAAGGGACATAGAATGCTGCTGATTTGTTATACTAAAATGAGAAGAGCTCAAACTTAGGCTGTCATTGTTGGTGACACAATATGTTCTTACAAAGTAGGTATTAGTAAATCCCTTCATCTCCGTTAGAAAGTGGGGAGTTACTTTACACAACCACACAAAAAAATACCAGACATTTCTATCAGATTTTTAAAGTCTGCCTTCTTTTGCAGTGGTTTTCAAAAGTGACTTCATTGGTGGTGACTGGATCTGTATCTGATAATACCTGATGAGGTTTACTTGCAATGACATAACTGCCCTATCAACATATCCATCTTGAAATCATGCTTCCGTTGCTCTGGATGACATTTCTCTTTTGGGTGTCTTTTATGTCTTTGTGTCTCAAAATATATCTTTCTATAAAATTATGGAAAATTAATACATTTTTTAAATAATGGTCAGAATTAACATACAGACACTTGTATGGGTTTACATGGCTGAAGAGCTGGGTAAAGATTTTTTTTTATTCAGAGTGTGATTTGATATATTATGCATTTATACTGAATACAGTGCATAATTGGGGTATGTTCACATTAATGTAAAGAATTTGAAAACCATGACAGAACATTCCACTTACTGATTAACACTGTGCAACACGAAATGTGAAACTGAATTTTGGTTGATCTCTTGTTTTATTAAGGAAGCTGGTAAGCAATTTGCCTTGTGGGTCACTTATAATAAAATAAAATTTAAAAAAACAATGAAACATTGCTGCAAATACTCAGTACTGTATATGCAAAACAGTTTACAGCAGGTTCTCATGTAACAGAGACTGTTCTGCTACAGTACAACAGACTCAACTGTGTTTGTATGCAGCAGATATACAGTGGTAATAACTAAGAGACACAAAAGATAGCAGAGATAAGGAAGCCTGACAACACTGGGTCAGGAGCCAGTCGCACTAGGGAAAAACAGAACAAGAGAAACATTTGATCATAATATCCTAAGCAGGATTTTAGCAAAACCTTGCAATGCTATCATTTGAAATGTACCGAATCATTAACCCAGGACTATGCTCTTAAAATTGGGTCCAGCTGTCTGCATGATGTGTGAAAATGGACTTCATAACTACTTAGACTAAAAGCTATTTTCACTTGTGTGGCTTTTTTTCTGGGAATTGTGTGCATTGAACAGGCTCACATTACTTTTGATGCTCCCTCTGGATTTGTTAAAACAAATTCTCAAACTGACAGGATATTTCAGAGCAACACCTGACAGAAAGGCATTAGAAGTTTTACTATTGCAATTGTTTGATAAACTAGTCACACTTTATATTTCTGACAAAGATTCAAGAACTGTCCTTTGAACAGTTTTTTTTGTTCCACTGCTTTGCTCCAAAAGAAATGAAACGGCTACTTGCAACAGGATTTGCTGAGGGAAATAAAAACTCCAAGGGACTTGCTTCAGTTACGTCAAACTTACACTAGCACCACGAAATATGCAGAACCAGGATAACCCAAATTTATGCCTTATCCACACAATTTTATTTTGGTATGATCTTGAAATTAAACATGAAGTTTAAAAGCTCATTTATTTCTTGTGCTTCATCCCGAATTGTTGCCTTTCTGGCAATTCCCCAGTGATGCCAAGCTGACTTCACAGTGTCATCAAACAGATAAAACGTCTGTACTGAAAAATTTGTTTATGTTTTTCAAAAACTTCTTAGTTTTTTTTACCAACTTTTTAGTTGCTTACATACACTTTGTGGAATATGTAGTGATTCACTTACACACAGCGGTCATTACAACTTAAAGAACTGTGTGGTGTGAAACAGTGTTGAGAAAAAAATGAAAAACTTAAGAGAATTAATAAGCAGCAAGAACAACATTTATATTTCAAAAATCCCTTAAGGCGGTCCATGTGCTAAGGCAGTATTACCCACTAACCTACTTACAGTTACATGCTAAGGTCTGTGAACTTGACTGCAAATATGAAGGACTTTTCTCTCAAAACACTTCCAAGGCAGGCCAATTCTAAATAGGAGAGCAGATTTTCAAAGTCTCAAACTGGGCCACTTGTGCAGCTTGTACCTAAGGGGGTTAACTCAGGCCCACACACAAGCCCATTGCTCATTTATTTAATGACTGCTTTGTCTAATCATCATCAGACAGGGTTCAGGGCAGGAGAAAAAACATTTTCACAAATAAGCACATATTTATGCTTCAACATCAAATCTCTACACATTTATAAAAGTTAGTATCTCATAATCATTTGTGATTATCCTTTAAGCATCTCATTTAATTTATGGACAAACAGAGCATTTAATAGTGCATAAAATTCACTATTGCTTTATGGCCAAACTCAGTGCATTTTGTTTGTTTTAAAAGGCCTATATTGAATGTTAATCCACTATTATATGCATTGAGTATATGAGTATACATCAAATGATTCATTTATAAAGCTTACATACACACAAAAAGGATCAAAATGTGCTTATGTATTTCCTATGCAAATACTGGGACTTAGAAAAGAAAACCTGATGGGGTAACATGCATATCTTTACAGCATTTCTGACCCATGTGTATGCAACATTTTGGAGAAACTGGGAAATGATGACAACCTTGATCAACTTTTGGAAATGCAAACCAGCTAAGCCATTATTATAAAGTGCATTGATGAGACGAACATATTACACCTCAAAAGTGATGAGAATTATGTAGACTATTTTAATTTCATTTTATGAGGGCGCTTACGCCTTTCCCTGACCCCGACAATGCACAGGAGAGGTGCTATAGTGCCGCGCATGACCTGCAGAGCACAACCAGATACTGTACTCTTGAATGCAAGTGGTGGGGAGCTGACGCATAAGGTGGGTGCCTGCTCTACCAGCAACTGAAGTGCAACAGCATGGCGATTGTATATACAGTATAGGAGGCTGATTAGCATGCTCCAGAAATGGAAGTTTTACGGCAGCTTTCACGTATGCACACTTACAAGCTGACTGTAGCTAAGTTTCCATCCAGTTTTTTGCGACGTTTTGTTATCGACAAACAGAATATACGTAAAAAAAATGTGCGAAATTTGCTGTCTCCAGCCTGTTTCCATCAAACTGGCTTTTTATCGATAAAATGGTGTGCGTGATGACGTCATCCCCCCCAAAACGAACTGTCGCATAACTTTTGTTGTATCGCGAAAAAAATCTGCCCTTGAGCCGTTTCCATACATAATTTTGTGTATGTCGCAAATTATCTACCTTTTGTTTTCCACGTTACACCCCCTCCACTAAACAAAGTAACAAAGAAATGGAGAGATTATTCAGACAGTTTTTTGAAATTTGCCAGCTTACTGTTATTTCAGTTTCACAAATAATTGGAATTGTACATAATATCCGAAGACGACAGCAGAATGAAGCAGTTGCTTGTCTGATAGCCCTAGAGCTCGAAGAAAGTACCCCAGTGCGACGAAACCCACGGGTATGGGAGAGACGACGGAATAAGACCTTCTGGGAGGAGGTGGTGGAGAGACACTTAACAGAAAATCTCTGGCTGCATCATTTTATAATGACACGGCCGACGTTTGAGATGTTGTGTGGATTCATCAGTTCTGATGTTGCGCCCATCACAGGTTGCCACCGACCACCGGTTCCAACCCAAAAGCGGATTGCCATCGCCCTTTACAAGCTGGCAACCTGCGCCGAGTATAGAGTAGTTGGAGAAACTTTCGGGGTTAGTAAAACTACCGTCCATCGATGTGTATATGCTGTGTGCACCACTATTAAAGAAAAATTAATGAGGCGTTATATCAGACTTCCGACTGTAGCGGAGGCCAATGAAATTGCATACCGCAATTCCTTGGTGCATCTTGTGCCACAGATTTACGGTGCGCTGGATGGCACGCATGTGCCTATTCTTCCCCCGACGGAAGGCTACCGCGATTACATTAATCGCAAAGGGTGGCCATCTATTGTTCTCCAGGCCCTTGTTGATGACAGGTGCATGATACGAGACATTTGCGTTGGCACTCCTGGAAGTGCCCATGATGCAGCTGTGTTTGCAGCATCGGATCTGTACAGGTGAGCCTACCTTTCAACATCCCTTCACAGTGCGATAACAACTGAATTAACCTGCTTCCCTTAAGGTTTTTAATTAAAACTTAAATTTGAATTAATACAAAATAACGACGTTTAATCAAAAAAAAAAACTCTTCATCAGACCATGCGAGCCGCTCCGCCATTCTCGTTTTGATTGCACGTGATGAAAATGTGACACATTTATTTGCGTTAAAGCCCTTTTATCCGACAAAAACTGTTTCCAATGTATTTTTTGCGACATCTGAAGTATCGATATGGAATTTATGCGCTAAAGTTAAACGGAAAAATATTATGTCGACATGTACAACATTTTATCGATAATTAGCATTTCCATCAGCTATATCGGTAAAAAAATTGAAGCGCTAAATATTTTTTCGCAAAAACTCCTTGGATGGAAACCTGGCTTGTGATATACAAACAGTAAATTGCGTTGAAATGTGCATACACCAGGTTTAATAAACCCGATTTTTCTTTTTTGGCGTGGGCATATTTTCATGCTCGAATCCACGCAACGTTTTATAAATGAGACCCCAGGTTCATGTGCTACTTTAACTTACTGATTCGATGTGGTAGAATATTTGCCTGAGAAAATACTGGGGCCTCAATAGCTATTTGTGGGCGGGAAGTAGCAACCGAAAAAATGCTTTTGCTATGAGGGCACAAAGCTTTAGTCGCATCGTTAGGTACTGGTTTCAGAAAAGGGAACGCTTGGTGCTGGCCCCGATTAAAAACGTATTTCTCTTCAGCATAGTTGATTTGTGAGATTCACATCATGGCTTAGCTTCCTCGTTTCTGTTATTCTTCCCTGACAGGTGCAAACGCCTTACGGTTCCGAACAGATCGCCCTGGTTGTGTAAATGATGTGGTCGACAGCCGTAGGAAGCGTGAAGGATGTTGCTTTTCTTTTGTGATTGATGGTTTGATGTCTGTGTCGACTGAGCTATGTTTGCTGCACAATAAAATATCTTTAGATGGGCAGCATGGTATATTTCAGTCACCCAAATTCTAAATGATTGCTTATTGCCAATTTATTATTGGTAACATGAAAATTCAAGGCTTTAAGTTGGCTCAGTTGTGTACGTTTGTGGTTGGCACACATATGATACGTTCAATACAGAAATAACTTAGCTGTGACTATGTGTCTAAAGTCTGTAGTGATGTGTAAATGGCTTATTTTGCTTGTTTAGCTACTACAATATATAAGGTTTTTCACGACGGTCCTTTATTACAAATTCCGTATATCTGGTATACTTGTATTTAATTTTTACTTGCACGTTTAAAGAATTTACGTTTATAGAACAGTGCCTTATTAAAGTGTTTGTTTTTCAGTGCATTAAACGTAGTAATAACCTAACACCGGTGTTTTTAAGCTGGTTTTATAACAGGTACTACAATACATAAATCTATATTTCTTAAGATGTGAAACACAATGAGCGCGGGGAGGCTTTCTTGTTTTCAAGCTTTTCAAGTGCCGGGATTCTAGTGCTGTCCTTTACTTGTCTCTTTTGTCGCGTTCCGTTTATAATGTAGCACAAACAAGACATGTCCAATAATTCAGTTTCATAAGATTGCCAGTTTGAATCCCTGTCTGTATAAGCAAATGAGTCACTGATTGATGCAGACAATCCGCTTTTACCGTCAGTCAAGGTCGCTCTGAATGACAGAACTCCACATATCCTCCTGCGTCTTTCAGCAAGTTTTAAAACTGCCGCTTTTTTCGTTTGGGTTTTAAAATTAAACTTACCTGACGCCCAACGAGTTGGCCGAATCTTTAGAAAACACAAGCGAAAGTCGCTTCAACTGACAAACGTATCTCCCGACTCCATTTTGTAAAACACTCTTCAGAAATCGGCTAGGTGTCCCTCTAGACGTCATTTTAAATAACAAAATAACGGCTTACTTTCAGTAGAAAATTTTATAACAGAAATATTACCAGAAAGGCAAACATTGGTAAAGAAAATGTAAAGGTGAAAACATGTCACGTGTAGCAGCGAGAGTCCTTCATCTAATACGTTCCGATAGGAAACACGATAGTATAATCGAAAGTTGCACAGCGCAAGGTTCACACTTATCTTGATATCGAATGTCACATTTTGTGTTTTACTGTTGCTTTTTCCATAATAACATATTTTTGACCATGCTGTTTGGTTTTCTACCAGTTAATACTTAACAAAAGGCAGACCACACAAGTGCAATTGATGTACTGTTGTTGCACTCCGGGCAACACTTACGCTTGCATCCACGTGGTAGCAAATGCAGCGCGTGCGGAGTGCATTTCTCCGCTGTGCTCGCTAAGACAGGTAAACATGTGCCATGTGCTTTTCAGATTTACCTCCTGAAGAAATAGAAAACCAGTAAAGCGTTATGAAGCATAATTTATTGTTTATTGTTGCGGTTTTGAGATCTGTATAGTTTATCGATAGCTAACGGTTACCGCGTAAAAGCTATTAACACTATAGGTAAACCTAAACTAACGTATTTTAGGTTATGTAACATTATTGAATCGTATAAAATCAGAAGTTCATTTGTACTTTTGTGCATATTCCATTTCGCAGTTCTGGGTCGCAGTTTAATGGCTGGTATCAACCCGCCACTGGCTTGCAAGTGATCTTTGGAGTGTACTCGCTTGCACGGCCACGCTGGGCATTTGACAGCCACGCCAGCTCCACGTAGTGACCGTATTGAGATCGGAGGCAGGTCTCCTGAAGCTGCAAGGCATCCATCATTCCAAGAAAATTACAGTTTGCCTTTGTCTCGATTTACGAAATAAATATGAATGCTATTATTGATAGCATGCATTTTTAATTGACTCGTGCTTACATTTTGTATTATTTTTATGACTACTATACGCACGTGTAAACAGGATCACAACCTTTTTATTTTTGCTTAATTGCAAATAATAAAATAGCTGTAGCAGCTTCTCTTTAAGGTTTCAAAAGTTCAACAGTTACTCAGATGGCATAAGTTCAAGAAGCTTAAAACAATGTCCACGGCCCAGGTATCGTATTTACTAAAGTTTTAAGTGAAATGCAAAGTAAAAACATTTCACATAAATGAAGAGAAAAATTCCATTGTACATACATAAAAAAGGAGAAAGATTTTTTTTCCTACGAGCTTCAATTTTCAGTTTTTATGTCTTTGTTAGGCTTCTGTAAGTGACTATAGTATGGCATGGTGTTACTATATATGTTTCTATATGTGTTAATGTACTGTATTTATTATTATGTACTGTTGGAAAACTATGCCGGTAGACATTGGCGTTTGCAAAGGAACACTCAATTTGAACTTATTTTACTACTACATCAGAATTATAGCAAAGTGGCAGGTACACATATTTTTCATTCACATGTTTGCAAATGTTGGGTAAGGCAGAACCTTTGATTATCAATTTCCTATTCCATTCAATTCTGTGCAAAGCCATGCATTTTCTATTAACTTATCAAAGACTTAAATGAACACTATGTATGTGTGTGTTTTTATATATATATATATATATATATATATATATATATATGAGAGAGAGAGTTCTGAAAAGGTGAGATGAGAAATTTAAAACAGTCTGGGGTAACAGCTGGCAAACACATTTAACAAAGATTTAAAGCAAAAGGGTAAAGGGAAAGGGATTCAAAAGGGTAAAACACTTGGTAAGGGATGGGGTCTTCCACATTAATGAGTGGTTTTCAAATGAACACTTGCAGTGGTTCTGGAGGTTTTATAATATTGACCTGGAAGAGGCGGAAGTTTGTGGTGGAAATGGGAGGGTAGGTGAGTCATCTTCCAGTTGTCAAGAATAAGAAGTGCGAATGGAAGAGGTGATGTTAATGAGAGCTCCTTTTCTCTTTGACATGTCTTTGTACACATCTCTGACATATACAGTGCATCCGGAAAGTATTCACAGCGCATCACTTTTTCCACGTTTTGTTATGTTACAGCCTTATTCCAAAGTGGATTAAATTAGATTTCTTCCTTAGAATTCTACACACAACACCCCATAATGACAAAGTGAAAAAAGTTTACTTGAGGTTTTTGCAAATTTATTAAAAATAAAAAAATTGAGAAATCACATGTACATAAGTATTCACAGCCTTTGCTCAATACTTTGTCGATGCACCTTTGGCAGCAACTACAGCCTCAAGTCTTTTTGAATATGATGCCACAAGCTTGGCACACCTATCCTTGGCCAGTTTGGCCCATTCCTCTTTGTAGCACCTCTCAAGCTCCAACAGGTTGGATGGGAAGCGTTGGTGCACAGTTATTTTAAGATCTCTCCTGAGATGTTCAATCGGATTCAAGTCTGGGCTCTGGCTGGGCCACTCAAGGACATTCACAGAGTTGTCCTGAAGCCACTCCGTTGATATCTTGGCTGTGTGCTTAGGGTCGTTGTCCTGCTGAAAGATGAACCGTCACCCCAATCTGAGGTCAAGAGCACTCTGGAGCAGGTTTTCATCCAGGAGGTCTTTGTACATTGCTGCAGTAATCTTTCCCTTTATCCTAACTAGTCTCCCAGTTCCTGCCGCTGAAAAACATCCCCACAGCATGATGCTGCCACCACCATGCTTCACTGTAGGGATGGTATTGGCCTGGTGATGAGCGGTGCCTGGTTTCCTCCAAACGTGACTCCTGGCATTCACACCAAAGAGTTCAATCTTTGTCTCATCAGACCAGAGAATTTTCTTTCTCATGGTCTGAGAGTCCTTCAGGTGCCTTTTGGCAAACTCCAGGTGGGCTGCCATGTGCCTTTTACTAAGGAGTGGCTTCCGTCTGGCCACTCTACCATACAGGCCTGATTGGTGGATTGCTGCAGAGATGGTTGTCCTTCTGGAAGGTTCTCCTCTCTCCACAGAAGACCTCTGGAGCTCTGACAGAGTGACCATCGGGTTATTGGTCACCTCTCTGACTAAGGCCTTTCTCCCCCAATCACTCAGTTTAGATGGCCGGCCAGCTCTAGGAAGAGTCCTGGTGGTTTCGAACTTCTTCCATTTACGGATGATGGAGGCCACTGTGCTCATTGGGACCTTCAAAGCAGCAAAAATTTTTCTGTAACCTTCCCCAGATTTGTTCCTCGAGACAATCCTGTCTCGGAGGTCTACAGACAATTCCTTTGACTTCATGAACTGTCAACTGTGAGACCTTATATAGACAGGTCTGTGCCTTTCCAAATCATGTCCAATCAACTGAATTTCAACTGTCAACTGGACTCCAATTAAGCTGAAGAAACATCTCAAGGATGATCAGGGGAAACAGGATGCACCTGAGCTCAATTTTGAGCTTCATGGCAAAGGCTGTGAATACTTATGTACATGTGTTTTCTCAATTTTTTTCATTTTTAATAAATTTGCAAAAATCTCAAGTAAACTTTTTTCACGTTGTCATTATGGGGTTTTGTGTGTAGAATTCTGAGGAAAAAAATTAATTTAATCCATTTTGGAATAAGGCTGTAAAGTAACAAAATGTGGAAAAAGTGATGTGCTGTGAATACTTTCCGGATGCACTATATATATATATATATATATATATATATATATATATATATATATATATACACACACACATACATACCAGTAATGGCACACTGAACGATAATGTGCAGTGAATACACTTGACTACTCATTCATAGTTTTCATCCTCTTTCTCTGTATGTTTAGCATTTGTTTGCTCAGAGGTTGATGTGCTTGCTGCTTCATGAGCGGCTCTTCTTTTCTCCAGCCTAGCGGCCCGCTTCTTCTCTTCTTACGTCAGCATCTTTTCACGTTAAAACTGATTAATTCAGAATTTGTGTTGCAGTTACTTAGTACGTTTTCTTTAATTTTTCACTTAAGCTGGCACATAAGCCTTCAATCTGCCTCAGGAATAATTTAAAATATGAAGAGGGAGGGGAAGTGATGGCGAAGGTGGTAGGGAATAAGAACGGCGCCCATATGCATATGCCGCATGGCCGCCCTGCTGGCCGCTGCCAAGAGTTGATTCTAAAATAAAATACAAAGAGGAATAACCTTGGAGGTCAATCATCACCCTGAAAGTGCATAGTAGACGTCGCATAGTATATGTGTACCAAATTTAAGGTTAATAGGTAAAACGGTTTGCGAGCGACAGGTGATTTAAAATCCTGGACAGACAAACGGACAGCCACAGTAGAGTATTATATATAAAAAAAAATATATATATATATGCATATATTCAGATGCATTTCTGCTTGTTTGCAATGTAAACTTTGATGATACATAATATAGTTGAATTGTTTTGTGTTTTTTAAGTATTCACTTATATAACATTTTATTTACTCCTAGATGCTTTTACAAAAATATGATTCATCTTTAAAGGTCAAAAATGCAGTGGCCTGTTGTCTTTCTGAAGAAACAAATCCAGATTTTCAAGGAAATGTTTATACCTAGAAGACCAATTTACTTAATAATGACACAAAGACAATTGAGACCAGTTAACATTCAAACACCAGCCGTGGTGCGGACTTGTCAAAGCACTTTTTGGAATTTACGTTTTCAGAGGAACTACAAAAAAGATTTAAAGACATCTCTAGAATATTTTGAAAACCCATTGAATGTGACTGAAATTAGGCAGTACCTGAGATCGAAAGACATTTTGTTTTATGATGGGTACTGCTGCTTACATACTGCAAGTCTGTTCAAGCAGCGATCTGAAGGTTCAGACAGCACAGAAAGGGACAATTTCTCCTTATTTATTGACAAGACTACTGGTCAATTTCTGTGTAAGGAGTCTCTGGTTGAGGGCACCTGGGAGGACTTTCAGGATTGTATTGAAGTGATGCAGAAGGAAGGGCGCAGCTTTCTAAGTCCAAATGTTCTGGTTGGCTTTCCTGATAGCGAAGAAGAGCAAGAGGAGAAGGAGATGGATCACCGGGAGATGCAACAAATCTGGTCTAACTCCATTGTCCTTTCAGACCTTCCTGAGGATGATGCTCATCTTATCAAGATCATGTTTGGGATAGGGAAAATCTCCAATGGGACTCTGAAGAAATTTGGAGTCCGTTTTTTTAAGCCTACCAAAAGCCTTGTTTTTCCATGGCTATGTAATAGGAATAACAGTATAAAGGGACTGAAGCTACTTTCTGCTGACTGCCAGGGTGATGATGTGGTATATAGTGAAGCCACCTTTCCAAAACCTAATACTTACCACAATCTGTTTGGCCTTAGTTTAGTTGGACCCAAGGATAATGAAGTTGTTTTGACAGGTCAGGAAATTGATGCAATGGCAGTCAGCCAGGCCACTGGTCTGCCTAGTGTGGCTTTACCTAGGGGGGTTAGTTGTCTCCCACCTGTTTTGTTACCATACTTGGAACAATTTAGAAAAATAACTCTTTGGCTTGGTGGAGATCTTCGATGTTGGGAAGCTTCGAAAATCTTTGCTCGAAAGCTAAGTTTGAAGCGATGCTCCTTGATCCGGCCTGGAGATTCCCAACCTTGTCCATCTGTTGCACTGTCCAAGGGAATAGTACTTGGTAAAATTCTCAAAGCCTCTATCCCTGCTGCACACAAGTCCATCGTTTCTTTTAGACAACTCAGAGAAGATGTGTTTGGAGAGTTGACAAACAAAGATCAGGTGTCAGGAATAAAATGGACAAGATTCCCAGAGCTCAATAAGATTCTGAAAGGTCACAGAAAAGGAGAGCTAACAGTGTTTACTGGTATGTACAAATATGTTAGGATATTATCTGGTGGAAGAGTGAACAAACAGTCTTTGTGTTTTAATTTAAATTTCAGTGCCAGTTGTCTTTTGTATTCATTGTAGTGATTCTTGTTATTTTTTTTCTTCAGGCCCAACAGGCAGTGGCAAGACTACATTCATCAGTGAATATGCTTTGGACCTGTGTATGCAGGGGGTGAACACACTGTGGGGGAGTTTTGAGATCAACAATGTTCGCTTGGCCAAGATAATATTAACTCAGTTCTCCCAGCAAAGACTGGAAGAAAGTCTAGACCAGTTTGATGAGTGGGCAGATAAATTTGAAGAGCTACCTTTGTATTTCATGACATTTCATGGGCAACAGAATATCAAGTAATATATTTTATTACTATCAATTGAGGAAAAAATGTTCTTTTAGTTTAAATTCAAGCATAAACCTGTTCAGTTAGTCTTTAATGATTGGAAATATCTTAAAAAATATAGTACTAACTAAACCACACTTTTAAATTGACAGATTCTCAAGATATGAGTTTGAATTCAGGCTTGGTCATTGTCTGCATGCAGTTTACACAGTCTCAAGATATTTGGCAGTTTTATCTCTAGTACTCGAAGTTCCTTCCACATTTCAAACCTTTGAATATGAGTTTGATCTACGACTCTACAGTGCTGGATTGTGCTTTTTACCCAGTGTCCTGTTTGAATAAGCTATAGCTGTCAGTGATACTGTAATCGAACAAGCTGCTGCTGAAATAGGTATTGGACTGTCTACTGTAGATTTAAAAAAGAGCGAAAACGGCATTGTGTACGTGGTTTAGATATGAGACACAATATACTCAGATATGTTATCTGTGTATTGTATGTCTTTTTAGAATTTAATGAGGTAAATAATGTATTTTGGAATTTTTTTGAACATCCTTTATTAAAAGATAAGTACTTACTTTGAGTAAGTTTTATACACCTTTAGAAAATGGATTTGCATCAAACATTGATAAATTGATATTTGCACAAGAGTCTTACCAAAAGGCAAAAGACAATGAATTGCACATTCAGTAATATCATTAGGAAACTGCCTCATATCAGTTAACCTTTGTTTACTTCTCTTCAAAATTACTATTCATTTTTGCTGTTATTCTAGAAGTTTGAATTTCTCTTTGTGGTAAAACTTGCTGTGCCCTGTTCCAGTCACTATTGTCATGCTCTGATTGTCTCCAGTAAGTTTATCTTTTCTTCTTTTTTTTTTTTTTTTGGCTGATCATTGATTTTTGTATTCATATCTTTTATAGTGCTTTACAATTGTCTGACACTGCTAGTGCCCATGCAGGTGCCCAAGCATACATGAAGTATTGCATGATCCTCAGATGCTCAGATTTCCTTCTTCACAAGAAATTAATTCAACCCATGCTGCTAAAATAACATGTCCTAGTCATCTGTATTCTCAGACTGAACTGTGAACATATGCTTAAGGCAGGTGATGTGATTTTTCATTCAGCTGTGAGACGATAGAACTACTACTTACAATAGAATGCATTTCAGTATTGTTATGTTTCTACACTATGCTGAAGGGTAGTTTTTTAAAATATGATATATCTGTCTGTAACAGTGAAGTTCTGTAGATTATGGGCATCTCTGTGAAGTTGTGTCTGCACTACAATCAAATCCAAATCCTCATTCAGCAATCCCAAAAACCTCTTTTGATAAGTTCTCTACAATTTTCAAATTACCCTTCCAAGTTGTAAAGCATGTGCTATTAGGAACTCTCAGAAGTATCAAAGTGTTGGTCAGGTTCTGTAGATATGTTGACATGTTTTTACTTTGTTGGTTTTTTTTTGTTTTTATTATTGGAAATACTGAAACAATATAAAATGTTTTAACAGGCAAAAAATACCTGTCTTATTTGAAATTGAAATTAATCTTTTCACTGCAAAATCTATATGTTGATAATAGTGATTTTCACTTAGATTTAATTAAAAAAATAATAGTTTACTTCGAATTTGAGTGCTGTCTAGTAGAAAAAATTCTTTTATCGGTTCCTCACTTCAAAAGTAGAATGGATGATTTAAAGCTGGATTACATATTTGCAATTAGCAGGGAGCAGGAATTACTTTCCCCACATACATTTTTAACACATCACCACTCCAAAGAGGACTGCTCATGGAATTTGTACTTGTCAAGAAGAGTATTCACAATTATTCACTTTGCATAGCTGCAAAAGAGAATGGACGGAGACTGCAGTTTCATCAATGAAACAGCCAGAGAAACTGAAAGTGTTTATTTTTAGAAACAAATCTGATTTTCTTTTAAAAAATCATTAAAATTTACTATTGCTCAACTTTAAAGATATAAAAACTTTATAATACCAAACAATTTATTTGTTTTCTAAACCTGCTTTTTAAATTAATAGAGAAAAAATGTAATTTTAGAAAATGTTTAATATTTACATCTCATGTCAGTCAAAAGAGAAAAGTTAGGCAACCTGTAAGTGAAAAATGTAATGTATTTACACTGTATCCTACACATCAAAGTAGCATTGAATCTTGGAAGAAATTCTTTCAGCTTTCCATTACAATAGAACAAAAACATAAATATCTAACATTGATAGAGAAGTTCCTATTGAAGCTGAAAATTTCTGAAGAAAATATTGGAAGCACTTTAGATTTTTAGGCTAAATTTACTTAAATGTGTGGTTATTTGGTGATTAAATTGTATTACACAATTGTTAAATATAAATCTTCCCCAATACCCCAGAATTAGGATACTGTACAGTTATTGTAAATGCTTTATTAGCATAAATATGTAACTACAGTATATAGAGAAAAGACACAAGTATCATGATATCCCCTCTAAACCAAAAGCTTAACAGAATACTGCATTTAGTAATGCTGTTTACTTAAAAAAAACACTCCTCTTTCACAGCTCTGTTGTTCTCATATGTTGTTGTTATATATTATAATGCAACTTGTTTAAGGGATGAACAAAATATGAGCTTTTACTATGACTGCTGGAACTTGATTCAGTAGATTTTTAACACTACAATCTGAATTATTAGATTCATTCCCCTTTCCCAGGAGGAAGAGGTGATCTTGATCCATTGATATCAGTTGCATTTTTATAAGACATTAGGTTTAGACTGTTGACATTGCCATATGCTCTAAGTGGAGGTGTAGAATGTATCGATTGGTAGTTTAATTTCTGAGACAGTGTTATGTCCATGTGTACAACACTTTATTTGAATTCATTTTTTGCATTATATGTAAAGCTTTCCATCAATTGCATCACTTCCTACTTCTGCAACAGCATTCAGAAAGAATTCTCAATGTATCATTGATCCAACATAATCCATTTTCATGGATTATCTTTGACATGGCTTCTTCATAGAAGACCAGTCTACAGTTACCAATCAAGATATCACAGATGTATTTGGGATGTGAAAGGAACAGTAGAGTACCTGGGAAAAATGGGATGAATGCTCAGATTCTAGAAAGACATTGACCAGGCTGAGATTTGAATTTCTGGAACTGCAAGGAAAGTGGCAACCACTGCTCCACCCTTGCAATATGTTGCTTTGATTATATTGTTTTTCAAATACATTAGCCCTTATTTTATTACAATGCACATTAACTGATTGAAATATGTAAGTATATTTAAACGTTATGCTGAAAATGTGCAAAGCCTTCTTTTCAACTACAAAGAACAATTTTCCAAAATTCTTCGAAGATTTGTTTAAATTAAAATGAAACCACTAAAATATCTAAAGCTGAATTATCAAGTTGGCCATTGTTTGTCCCTTGGCTAATTTTTATATTGCCTGTCCCTCAAGATAAATCAGCATTTTGTGGCTCTTCAAAATTTCTTAGTTATATCAGTACATTTTTTCCATTATATCAAATATAATTTGTAATTTGACAAACATATTTTGCTTTACTCTTAAATAATAGTTTATGAATTTTATGATATAATCTAATAAACATTGTATTTTAAAAAGCAATGTTATAATTTCCTTCAGGTTATAGATAACTCCAGATAACGTTCTCTATTATATATTCCCTCAGGACTGTGACTGACACAATGCAACATGCAGTATATCTCTATGACATCAGCCACGTGGTTATTGATAACCTGCAATTTATGATGGGTCAGGAGAACTTCTCCCTGGACAAGTAAGCTAAATTGTTACTGGATACATTTCAGATACAATCTCTGCTTTAGGAAATTGTGAAAGGAATATAATTAGTAATGCTAATCATGTGTTGTGTGTCAGATTTTCTGTACAGGATTACATAATTTCCAGTTTCCGAAAGTTTGCCACTGACAACAGCTGTCATGTGACATTAATAATACATCCCCGAAAGGAGGAAGATGACAAGGATCTGCAGACAGCCTCAATATTTGGCACAGCAAAGGTTAGCTTATCCATTGATTTTTTCATTTTTTTTTTAATATTAATAAAATCTTCCATATATGAATGGTTTAACTTAATGGAGAATTATAATCTAAATATATAGTACCATTCACAGTTCAAAATGACACATCATCCTGCAAAAAGTGTAGCGTTCAGTCCTTTGCCCACACATCTCTTGTGTGCATTTTGGCAAAATGATGTAACTAATCATGTTTTTGCAAAGATTAAATGCATAAACACATCAGTCTCATGAGTATACAGAGTTTCTGTTGGTATTCTGTGGCCTGTGCTTTAATTTATGCTACTTTATTATCTTAACTGCCCTTTCATAAGGGGCAGCCTGCTTATTTGCTTCATTAAAGAGCACTGCAATTTATGATGCCACCGCCCAGTACAAGGCACAGACTATATTTGTGGGTTGCCTAGTGGTAAATTAAAAAAAAAAACCTGGGTGTGTCTTTGATTTCTTTCTGACCATGGAAGGTGAACACATTTGCATTTCTCACCACAACTCACTTAATTTTGTTGGGTAAGCAAAATAAATAATCACACAAATTGCAGTTAGTCTTTTCGTTCTCTTTATTGAAGTGTGAAGTGGAACATTAATATTTCTTTTTGCTTTTAGTTCGTTTCTCATCTTAGGCAGTATGGCCTTGTGTGTAAGGCTGGTGACATACTATTACATGACTTTAAGTCATAGAGCATGTCACATTTAACAACTGCAATTGCTGTGTTTTATTGTCTTATAATTGTCAGAATAGGGTTGTGCAGTATACCAGTACTGGAAAAATTCAAATTTTTAGAACACTACAGTACCAGCATTTTGGGATTTTCGGTACTGGAACTAAATGTCAGATTTCCACTCCACCAAAGCCCAGACACTCTGTACAGTAGACTGGCAAAACGTGCTTAGACATGCTGTGGAATTTCCCAAAACCTTAGGCTTTGACCTGATTGAGACTTCACATCTGACCCGTTATTGCTTTGACACAGCTTTTATGCTATTTTGAGAGAAGCAGTGCTTAGCGCGGCATAATAGTGCAACACACCTAGAATGCTGAAGTAAAATCAGTGGGTTTCAGAGTTGCCCCGAAACCACACTTGACTGGGGACTGTTCCTTATTGCTTTGATGGACACTTTATGCTATAAAGAGGAAAGTGGTGTATAGTGCAGTGGTGTGGTGCATCAGGAAGGTTGGTGTAAGGGCTCGTTTATACTTCATGCTCAGAATGCGTACATGCACGCATCATGGCTGCCGTGCATTCCCAGCATTCATTTTGACACGTCCTCTGAGCACGCCCTTAGAAATTAACGTGATGTATGCGCGACTTGCAGTCCCAGCAAAAAGTCAGGGGGTGCAGTGTGATAAAAGTTGGAATGTGACATCAGTGTCTCTGTTTACTGTCTACATGTGACAGAAAGCTGCTTTGAAGATCCCACGGGATCGATGTGCATACTTCAATGTTTGATGAATGGTTCGATGTAGTGAAGCAAAATGACGACATACAAATACATTCATGGTGCTTTTATCTATAATAATAAAAGGCAAAGCCCTCACTGACTGACTGACTGACTGACTGACTGACTCACTGACTCACTGACTCACTCATCACTAATTCTCCAACTTCCCGTGTAGGTGGAAGGCTGAAATTTGGCAGGCTCATTCCTTACAGCTTACTTACAAAAGTTAGGCAGTTTTCATTTCAAAATTATACGCGTAATGGTCATAACTGGAACCTCTTTTTTGTCCATATACTGTAATGGTAGGCAGCAAGATGGCCGTAGGAGACTGAGTTGCGTGTCGCGTCATCACGCCTCCCACGTAATCACGTGAACTGACTGTGAACTCAGTACGTAGAAAAGAAGGAGGAGCCCCAAAGAGCACAGAAGAAAACATTCATTACACAATTGACAAGGCAGCGAAACAATAAGAAGCGAGTGAGTGACGCATACAAGCATCTTCATAAGACACGAGGTATAAAAAAGCACGGTGTAAACCGTAAGTCTAAATTAACTTTATAGAACCGCTCCCCGCTGCCGTTTGCAATACCATATTCGCGAGATACAAGTTTAATGAGAAGACACGAGGTATAAAAAAGCACGGTGTAAACCGTAACCTTAACTTTATAGAAACGCTCCCGCTGCCGTTTGCAATGCCATATTCGCGAGATACAAGTTTAATGAGAAGACACGAGGTATAAACGAGAGTTTGCATCACTTTGTAACAGAGTTAAAATTGCTGTAGCGAGAAACTTTTAACTGCCGGGTCTTAGCTAACATTAAATAAACCCGTGGACATCGCAACATCACACAAGACAGTGGCTCACGTGAAGTGACTGAACGCAGCAGGAGTGATCTCTTCCATGAATCAAACCTGTTCAAAAAACACATTACACAATTGATAAGGTAGGAAAAGAATATGAAACAAGGCACGGTATAAACCGTAACTTTAAGTTTATAGAAACGCTGCCGTTTGCAATACCATATTCGCCCCTGCGAAGCGCGGTGATTTTGCTATATATATTAAACTATTTCAACCATTGTATGATCTGCTTCTCGCAACTGAAAGAGGGCACCGTGACAGAAGTTAGCCGACTTGCTCACCAACCACAAGCGTTACCTGGTAGGTAACCACCCATACAATCAGATTGTGAATCAGACTACGAATGCCTGCAATGTAATTACCCCGATCTATATGCTGTCAAATGAACGAACCTCACGCCGTGGCACAACGTTAGGGGCTTCGCCTCTACGTCCGAGGATCGATTCCCGT